>NW_006768793.1:512019-617503 GCF_000204055.1 Melampsora larici-populina 98AG31 | reverse complement strand
TGAGTTGCCCGTGTGCATCGCTTCTCACGCGCTGTCCAATCTATGGGTACTATTTTCCAGATCAATCATCTACAGTGAGGTGTTTCTTATCCAACTGTCAATGATTATGTGCTTATCTTCACTCTTATCATCACTCTTTTATGTATTTTAGACTACAGGTAGTCACCGAGCCCGCTCAGCTTTGGTATCCAATGCTGGAATCGAAAACCATCCAAGTGCTCGCCGAGTCAATGAATCGGCTCGAGCTCGGCAACGCAATGTAAGTCCATATCATCTTATAGCTCTGTGATATCAAATTGTCAATGCATCTGTTACTTATATTTATACTTTGTTACATATATTAGACTAATGGTAGACACCGAGCCCGCTCAGCTTCAGTATCCGATGCTGGAATCGATAATCATCCAAGTGCTCGCCAAATCATTGGATCAGCTCGGGTTCGGGAAAGCAACACTTCGGTTTCTGCGGTTGTTGTAAGTGTTTTTGTATTTGATTGCTTATTTATCTTCAATCTCTGACTATACCATCTACAGATGCCTTCGGGTCCACCCGAAGTGGACTTGGCTCAAGATTCAGACTCAGATAACCTAAGGCTCAGGAAAAGGAAACGAAATCAGGCAAAATCTGATGATTATGATGACAAATTTGAATATTTTGAACCTCCGACTCATGCTGGTAATGATGTAAGTATATTTCTTTTTTTCTCATTCCTTTTTTTGTTGTCTTACAAACTGAAACTGATGTGGTAAAACTTATCTAGCCACTCGACCAACAGGGCCTGTCCTACAGATGCATCATGTCTAAGAAGGTGGTTAGAGTCAGTGCTAGCTCGCGCCGGTCCAACCTCAAGGGTCATTGTGATGGCAGCAAACAGCCAGGTAAGTCTGGCGCAGGATGTTCTCGTCGTGAACGGGCAATTACGTTAGGTGCCCAACTACCTCCAACCAAATCAGCACTATGTATTCAACGTTGACAAGAACAACACCAACAATCGTCTATAACAGGCCTTAATCACCTCAGCACCCAAGTTTTCAAACCAAACATTAAATCAATGTCCAGTTTGGCAAGTTGCCCAAGGTTTGCCATTCAAACGAATTGACGATCCGATACTCAAGTCTATCATGTATTGGCTGTGCCCGGAAGCTCAAGTATATGGTCGAAAGTGGTCAGCAGAGGAAGCTAAACGGTTGTATCTCTCTCTCAGAGACTTGGTTATCGAGAAAGAATTGAAGGCATGTTACATATCTTTTCACTGTTGAATCTTAGGTTTGTTGTTTGTTGTTTGAATTTGTCCTTGTCTTTTCTTGTATCTCTTCTTCAGGAAATGGATAGCAAATTCTGCTTAATCCAAGATGTCTGGACCGTGAAGGGTAACTTGCATGCGTTCATTGGCGCTTCGGTCTCGTACATCAAGAAGGATTGGACCTACGTCTTTCGGCACTTGAGCTTAAAGCATGTAGCATGGCATCACAATGGGCACTTACTTGCAGAGCCATTGGTGACAATCTTGAAGAAGAATGGTCTCTATAAGAAGATAAGTTTTCCTTATTGTTTCATTTCATTTTATTTTCATGTCTTCTATTTTACTTCTACTATATCTTTTTTCAATTTTTCCAATCATTTCTAACATGTTTCTTTATGTTATTACATGCTCGCTTGTGTGTCAGATTCAGGCAGCCATAACATAACTCTTGGCCGCGAAATGGCACGCCAGCTTCATGAAGAAGGTCTGAAGTCTGGTCATGACTTCGCTTGGATCCTGAGAACAATGTCAGTACAATGCTTTTGTCACAAGATGGGTTTGATAGTGAAGGCCGGACTGGACGCTTTGGGAATGAAACCCAGGCGCATTCGACATATCAACTTGGGTCAATTTCCAGCGGTAGATGTCCTGGCTGTGATCAATGAAGAAGACGAAGAAGACAGCCTTGATGAAACAGGCTGCCAAGATCTGGAAGATGAAGGTGAAGACGACTTCAACAGCCCTCACAGCTCTGCCGATTCCTATTCCGGCTCTGATTCTGGCTCTGATTCCAGCTCCAGTTCATCCTCTGACTCTGATCAAGAGCAAGAAGATGAACCTGAATACTATAAAAATTGTAAGGCTGCATACCTTCTTGGAGACACCTATATGAAGCAGTTATGTAAAGATGTGAGTTACCTTTATTTATATTTTCGATCTCCAATGTCTATTTCACTTCAAACTGACTTATTATTTTTGTTTGATATTTAGATGGATACTGTGAATAAGAAGCTCACCCAATCTAGTGGGCACCGAGCTGACTTCAACAGACGGCAAGCAAGAGCCAATCAACCACGCAAAGCCAATAAGCTTCCCCAGTTGAAGGCCCTCTTGTCAGGTCATGGAATCAGATGGGGTATCCGTGCCGAACAATGGGAACAGATGTGGGAGGCTCGAGAGGTAAGTCACCTTTTCCTCTCTCTCTATTCTCCTCGATCCTTCCTTTTCCTCCCTCTCTATTCCAATACCAGAACTGCTCCGCAACATATAGCGGTATCGGAGCGGTATTGGAGCGGTTTTTACACCGCTATATTGACCACTATACGTAGCGGTGGCTCCGCTCCGCCATCCCAAGGCGAGAAAACCATTAGCGGTCTGACCGCTCCGATATGGGAAGGGTCTGAGGGCACTTCAATATGCCTTTTAGCCCTTATAGCAGCGATATATAGCGGTATCGGAGCGGTAAAATACCTTCCGCTCCGATACCTTGTGATATTTTTTTAAAAAAAAATATCGGTCAAGTATCGGTGATCTCATAGCGGTTACTCCGCTCCGATACCAAAATGGGTTGAAATCCATAGCGTATCGGAGCGGTTCTGGTGTTGTCTATTCTCCTCGATCCTTTCTTTTCCTTTGCTTATATTTATTATGTCTCATTTCACAATTCTCCTCATCCTTTCCTAATGCAGTTGGTTGACGAGGTCATGAAAGAAGATCTTGAAGCGGTCACTAAGAGTTCTAAAAAACAACAATCAAAGAAGGATAAGAAGCTTGGTTATTTTGAGGAGGTTATTTTCTCTGTCACAGATTGGCAAGCAATGTGAGATTTGTTAGATATTCTCACGGTCAGTCCTCTCACTCCTCAATACTATTGAATTAGCTTCATGATACTAATATCTTTGTTCTTATTCAGCCATTCAAGATTCTTACTCGTGAAATGGAAGGCAATACTCCAACTGGCTGCTTGGTCTTAGTTAAATATGTAAAGCTCAAGGCTTCAATGAAAGAACGCCTCAACCACATGCATGACAACAATCCCCTCTCCCCAATGGTTGATGTGATGCTGGGTAAGATTCAAACATACCTTGAAGAAGCTCATGAATGTGACACTTTAGTTCTAGCGGCAGTGTTTCACCCCGGTCTTTGGGTGAAATTCTTCTCCCACGCCTTTGGAGAAGGCTCTGGGAAAAATTTCCGGGCCAAATCATTACTGCAAGTGGCCTTCACGTCCGAACGTGAAGCAGCTGACACTGCGAAGATAATGTATTTCTCCAAGGTGAAAAATAATTAGATATAATGCACAAAATGATTAATAATGCAGAATTAATGCAGAAAATTGCAGAATTAATGCAGACTTAATGCATTTTTAATCATTTTGTACATTAAATGTAATCATTTTTCACCTGGGAGAAATACATTATCTTCGCAGTGTGAACTTCGAGATCAACATCAGCCGGTCACCATATCTTCACCTCCAGTTGATTTGCCACCTCCTAGCACCTTTCAACCGGGTTACTTTGATTTCTACACCGAGGTATCATCGGAGAGTAAGCTTAGTGAACTTGATCGATATCTCCAGGGGATTGATCCCATGGTATCAACTGACCGAAACAATCCCCAATTGGCTTTGGATTGGTGGAGAGTGAGTCACATGATTTTTTCTTCAAGTTTTGTAATTATTTATCAACTGATTCCTTTTCTGTTTGGTATGATCATTACAGGACAATGAAGCAAAATACCCGGTGTTATCTGTGTTAGCTAGGAATTATCTTGCAACACCTGCAGCTTTGAGTCCCCCCGAGCGATCTTTCTCTGTGGCCAGACAAATCTGTAGCAATGAACGAGGTGGATTGAATCCTTGTATGATTGAAATGTTAGTCTGTGGGACTATTTGGATGATTGAAGGTGTCCCTTTGACAGGTGACTTTACTGAAGTGGGCAAGGTTCTCGAGTATGCAAAGAAGTTTTTGATGAAGAAGACCCGAAAGACTTATTCTTAATTAATTCACTTTTTTCAACTGCTATTGTTTTCTCTTTTGTTTATATTTCTCATTTCTTTACACTCATTTAATGTTCCTTTTTTACACTTTTCATATTATTTTTCCACTTTTTTTACGATATCGTTTTCACCTTTATAGTTTTTTCTTTCTTTATGTTCATTTGTCTCTCTTTTTATACATTTTCTTTACGGTCGTTACTCTGAATGCTTTTTTTTACATTTTTTTAATTACTTTGTGAATAATTTTTTTTGCGTTACTCTTTAGCCTGCAGCGCTGAGTAGCGCTGCACCAAAAAGCTGCCCTTTCCGCCGCTCGTTTGTCCCAAAAGAAAATTTGCGCCACCCTTATCGCCTCTGGGTTTGGCCGAGTGCGATTTGAGCTACACTACTCAGAATACGCTTAGTAGCGCTGGGTAGCGCTGCGAGCCAGACTTGCCTCCACCAATTGTTTGTTCTATTGGCTGTGTTCTCCTTTACTCTATAAGGTAGACATTTGATTTTGCCTGTCATCATTGTCTTCTTCTCACGGTTGAGTCATTGATGGATTGATTTTGCTGTGCATTCATTTGCCAGCACATTAATTTAGCATATTGTAGGGTGGAAAAATTGAATTTTGTACTCGACAACATTGTCACAAGGCATTCAGATCATGTTAGAAAGATTTGGTGGACAGTTTCCATGTTGAAGTTACTTCAGCCGAAGCATACCTCAGATGGGTCAATCTGGGATCCTAAGTTGCAATTTGAAGGTTTACAGAAGATCTTAATATGTTGCCCTCAACTCACCAATCTCAATGTGATTATTAATCAAGAACAACATCACAAAACTACTTCATCTTATGATGAATCGATGCCCACTTATCCAAAATCCTACCCATCACTGGCTTCACTTCAATTACTCGACTTTTATTAGAATCTGATGGTTACGGACCGCCTTACACCAAGACTTTCATAGTAGACATCATCATAAACCTATCTCAACTGCAAAGTTTCACTTCTTCAAGGATTGATGCTACTCATCCACAGCCTTTGTACAATCAAGAAGACAAACAAGCTTGTCAATCTCCACTTGTCCTTCACCTTGCTTAACTTACACATCTTGTTGAATTAGATTTGACCACAGCTGAATGTTTGGATTTGAGTTGGAATCAGCTTCATTGGAAAAGCTCATTGACATACTTGGCATTAGAATGTTGTGATTGAGTCACATTATCAGCTTTACACGGATTCATTGAACTTTTCAAATCAACCCTAATCACACTTACATTAGTCAACATACCTTTTCATCATGATGGCAGTTGAAATTCCAATTTAATCATTCAAGATTTATCAACTCATAAGTTTCAATTCAAGTTGCCTAACCTGACTGCACTAGAAATCTCAAATAACTTACCCATCCAATTTTTACAAGCTTTTCACCCTTTGGAGAACCTTTCATTGATTTCATTAGGTGAAAATCCATGTTGCTATTATCAAGATGTAAAGGAATTGATTCAAGATCTACATTGGCCCAAACTAAGTAGGTTTCGTATGACACATCAAGCTGCACTGCCAACATATTTACCTTGGATTGCAAAATCCGAGGTATTATCGGATTACCAACCTCCGACAGAAGCTGTCCGAGGTTTTGATCCAAGGCAATTCCCAGTGCAGAAGATTACCTTGGACAAAAACCTCAGACAGACCTTGTCCGAGGTTTTAGCTCCGATGATGCCTCGGATTCCGCAACCCGAGGCATCTATGTTGGCAGTGCTGCTGCCATATGTCCTAGCAATTTTGCAAGCTTAAGAGTCTTCAGTTGGGCATATGGAATTGATATGAATGGGATACAAGCCCATGATGATGATGAACTTCTTTGTGAATCCGGGGAGGAGGAGGATGATTTGGACAATCAATCAGCCAAATTTGATGATTATCAGGCTACATAATCCAGTTTGGGACGCCCAGATAGTTGAAGGCACATTCCATAGACATTTGCAAGGCAGGTATTATTGATTTTGATTCAGATTATGGAGTTACTTTCCATTCTTTTTGTAAATTTATCATCCAACATTGACATACATATGTGTACAATCATAAAACAAGACATAAGGAGTGTTGTATAAGTTCAAAGAAAGTCATGATTTTCTGATTTTGTTTTTGCATTGTATCATATACAATTAAATTGAATTCATGGCCCTTTCTTCAGGGAGAAGAGCTTCTGTAGATGTGGTGAGCAGGTATGATACACTTCAATCAGGGGCAGTGCATCATAGATACTAGTCAATTCAGCTTCAAGAGAAGCATTTGTTCAAAACGGTCTTGTAGTTTTTATAAGCATGACTTTCTCCTGGCCACTGGAAGAAATTTTTGCCTCCAAAAGTGGGGATCTTAAATTTACCTGATGGTGAAGGGTGACTTATCATGCAAAAGTTTGTGGTTCCTCCAATCCAACACGAGGTCTAACCTCACAACTTTCCATCCTCGTCCTCTGGAGTCTATGGAGACAACACAAGCTGTGTCCGCATGTTGTTTTGTAATTGATGGTACATCCCCAAGCTTGAAATGGTATGCCCAAGTCCAATTTTGGTAGGTGGGGTGGTTGATTTGGCCTGAGTGGATGTTAGGGTCCTGACTGGGCCAGCCCTATTGGTTGGTGTTTCAGGACACTCTTGTAGAGGGAATATATATGAGCAAGGGGAAGCAGTGCTTTGTTCCCTGACGCTCTCAATTTCTCTTTTCTCCATTGTCCATCTGTGCTGATTGAAAGGCTCTTCTCTTTCTTATCTTTATTCTCAGTTCTAACACTATAATCACAGAAATTTTCTTAAACAAACCTATTCTTTTAACATTCTCTTACCACCATCTTATATTTTTTTCATTTGATTTTTAATGCTTTATTTTGGTTTTTTTCTTATCATTATTTAGAAGAACATCCAGTTTAGATTTGTCATTCAAACTCTATTTAGCTTCTACCACGACCAGGTGTATGAAGAAGCAATGATCATCCAATCCAATTCATAAAAAGTCATCAAACAAACATAAACTTCAACAGGGTAGCCCAATCTTGAGCATATTTATCAAAACCCAGCAAAGAAATTGTAAGAAAGAAGAGCAAGCATTGGCTAGAGCTAAGAGAGAAGCGTCAAGATCTAGAGAAATCTCTCCATCCCAATCTCCAAAAATGTCAAATGCCACTGAAGGACCTCCGCTTGATATCACACCAAATTCTTCCACCAGTGCTACTGGTGGACTTTGACTCGAAGCACCTTCTAACAGTCACGCAGGATCAAGCTGGAACTGCTTTCTCCTTAGTCGGGGGAACGAATAAATCAATTGAACCTTCCAGATGTTTGAAATTAATCCTTAACAAGAGGAGGAACAAGTCAATGCAAGAGATTTCTTCTTCATCCAACTCCTCCTCTGGAAGTGATACCAAAAGCAAAGCTTTGATCAACAAGGATAAAGGTTACTTGAAACTTCTCTTTGTGTGGTTACTTCAAAGTTTTCCACTTCCAGTAGGAAATAGTGCCAAGTCTAAGACACCTTTTTAGAAGATTCAATAACAACATCAGAGTTGTATTCATCTTTGACTTTGGATTCAAAGTGGGTAGAAGGGCTGTTTTCAGTGAACTCGTCAGAAGATAAGGATATGTCTACTTGGTTACCTTTTTCAGACATTTTGGCAAGGTGAACATGAGGTTAAGGTGGCAACAGCAGTGAATAGAAACATGTGGTCCTTTTCATAATGACCCTGAACCCACACAATTGAAGCTCTCACATAGGTGACAGGACAGGTTCACAATCATGAACTGACTGATTGTGTACTGTTCAGTTCACAATCATGAACTGAGACTGGTCCCAGTAATTGTGCCTGAAAATTACACAACCTTACACAACTGGTTTATATAATTTTTTTCACAGCATATGTTGTGTATAAAGAGTGTTTTTTTGACAGATATACATTTAGATGCTCATGGATGATTTGCCAAAATAAATTGGTGCTTTAAAGTGATTTTGAAGTATTTTCATATTTATAAAAGCCAAAAAAATTCAAAAAGCAAGAAACCAAGATCAATAGTCCAAGGTTTAAAGCTCTGGCTGTAATAGATAGTCACACAGCCACAGTTCTCATATCTGATCAGCAAGACATTACTGTCAATGATTACATATAATGCCTTTGCTTCAATGGCATCTGGACCTGAAAATTATACTGAGCAAGAAATTGAGGCTTATATGTCAGGTCAATTCCCACTAAATGCTGGCACACTTTTGTTGTGGTGGAAAGTATGCTTTCTTTTGGAGGCATTGACTATCCTTTCCACAATGAATTGTGAATTTCTGGGGTGTGTGGGAAACACATGTTCATGTGAGCATTGTTTTTCAGGTGCAGCTGACGCGTGTGGGTCCAATAAATTGGCTATGACTAGCCATGCCATCAAGCAATGTGCTGCACCTTGGAAGTGGCTGAGGGCCAACATAAAGGTTCCTGGTGATTTTTCAAAGGACTGATATGTCCTCACTCAAAGGCATCTTTGAAGTGCTCTCTCTTGGCAGGAACTGAGGATCATGTGCCATGTAGTGGACTTTGGATGTCTAAAACCAGGGTATGTGTCTTCTATTTCTAGCTTCAAAGACAATGAATACAAGATCAGCTCAAAATTTCCTAAGGAAACAATATACAATAGATAATAAAAGAGAAATAGAAGAGATAAATAGAATTGTATATAATTGTAATGCTCACCTAGCTCCAAAGATAACGAATACAAGATCAGCTCAAAATTCTATAAGAAGTCAGGATTTGTGTGTGATGATTCCAAAAGAAATATGGAAACACTCTTGGGTCCTAAGCCTATGTGTATGTAGCTTTACGGTGTTATGATGTAGGCATCATTACATTCTCCCCCCCCAACAAAGAGACTTGAGTAGATGTGAGGTGAGTTGAGTCAATGTGCATTCCTGTCTCTTGAAAAGTAAGTTAAACAAAGAAAATAAGAGAAAGAGAGAAAAGAAGAAAAGAAGAAAAGGACAAATCTATGATTGTAAAATGTTATTTGATATGTCTAAAGTGATATGTTGATGAACAATAAGAAAAACAAAGAAAGATAAAGATAAAAGATAAAAATAAGGAGAGGAAAAAAACAATACAAAACAAAGGTTTGCTGTGTGGTTGTCCCATTGTCTTGCCTTGGTATGATTCTGTAAAATAAACGGTGTAACACAGAGGTACAATTTGATGCCCACAGAGTGGCCGAGGTAATGCTTTTCACAACAAGGCCCGGCAGTGCATACAAAGGTAAGAACCCACTTTTTCTCACTTTGTTGCCTTTGGGTAAGTCAAGACGGATGCTTTGCCTGTTGTTGAACATATCCAGGGCCTTATAGGGGCTTCCATACCGCTCTTTCAATTTATCAACCCCACCCAAATGTCTATCACACCAATCCCCCAAATCAAGTAAAACTCGGTTTTTGATATTGACTGTTACATCTGAGTGTCACTTGTTGTGACAGAGTGCTTGAACTACAAGGCTAGCCCACAGATTGTCTTGTATTTGAGCCCAGGTTCCCTCGCGTAGACGTGAACAAGTCTCAAGAGAAGCAGGGGAGTTGTTGTTTAAGTTGGTAGAGGGAGAATGATTCAGACATGGTTCAAAGATAGTTTTGAAGGGAGGCAATCCTGCAGCCACATTTACGGCGCTATTAATGCCAAACTCAACCACCGGGAGAGATTCCAGCTACCAGAATTGATGCCTGACGGTGAAGGTACGCAGGACTTGTCCAACCATTTTGTTAGTCCTCTCACTCTCACCGTCCGCCTGTGGGTGGTAAGCCAAAGACCAGTGGAAGGAGATGTTGAGGTGTTCCATAAGATATTTTCAAAATCTTGACAACCATGCCTTGTTGTGGTGACTGATGATTGTAGATGGCAAGCCAAAGGCACCAGACCAGGCTGGAAATAATTGGGAAGCTGTTTTTTGGCAATGTCTGATTGATTTGCCGGGATGAGTCTAGTAAATCCAGAGAGTTGTCAGGTACATGTAAGAATTGTGTTGTAAGAGTTAATCTTGGGTGGTGGGCCAACAAAATTGATGGCAATGTTGGAAAGTGATTTGAGAGGGATTTCAGGAGTCTGTCCATTAGGTAGGGATGTGTGGCTCTTTGTCTTCTGACACACCTTGCCCAACTTTAGGTGGTGCACAACCTCTTTGCTCATGTTGGGCCAAAACAAATTGTTCTGTGAAATCATCTTGAGAACACTCAGGTGCCCCACTTGTTGGTGCGCCTTGTCAACTAGTTTGGTACAGAGGTTGTTCCCACCTGGAATCAGCAATTGACTGTCAATGAAAATGAGGCTTGAGCCATAGGACATATGTAGCCTTTCTTGAAAGCCCGTTTTCAGGCCTTTTGCAGATGGACTTGAGGTGAGCAATAGGTGGTATCCAGCATGTTCCCACAGAGCGTTTTCAGACCTTTTACCAGCTACTTTCAGGCCAATATTGGGTGATTTTCTGACCCAACCATTGTCAGAACTTTCTGCCCATTCTTGGGGCCAGAATCTCCCCATAGTGTACTGCATTCTTCAACACAGCATTTTTGATTATTTTTGACAAAAATCAAAATCATTTTGCATAGTGGGAAAATAATAAATCTTAGGACTTTACACAATGCACGATGTGTGGAGCGAGTCCATGAAGGCGTGCACGAGGTAGACGGAGGATGACAAAGTTAGGGAAAGGAAGAACAGCCTGGCCTATTATTTCCCAAAAGAGAAATAACAAATTCTCTGTCTTAGCTTCGGCCTCACAGAAAATGTCATATGAATTATTACGTCATTTTTATGAACTCTATGATTGCGGCACAAGTTGAGAGAAATATATAGACCTCCAAGCTGAACGTAATATGTTTCCTATTCCTTTTCCCGACTGTTTTCACTTTACATCTTCCATTTCCTTAAACCAGTCTTCCTTGAAGTACAACTGAAATTATCCGTTATCTTAGTTCTGAAAGATCCCGTAATCCTAGAATTAACAAGAATTGTTTAGCTTTTAGCTAATAAGATATAATTTTCTTGTCCAACCCACCCTCCCTACATATTTAACAGGAGAGCACAGGTCTCCTGTTGGGAGACTCTGGCTCTCCATTGCTCTCATTTTTATAAGAGGAACTATTCTTCTACATTCGAGAGAAGGCAGTAAAACCCTTCTTGACAAACAAAAAGAATAAATTCCTCTTAGAAACTGGCCCTCAAAAATCTTCATCTGATTTGAGAGGGCCTCTAGCCCACATAACTACCCTTTCTCGCTCAGAGACTAATCTGGGAGAGAAAGGGTTTCATCTCTTAGGAGATAAACTAGACGCGAGATAATGGAGTGCAGGATCCACCAATTAACGATGACTTGTATAACCATAAACTCTAAAGCAAACAATAAACAGAAAAAATATACAAGCTGATGTGTAAATTTTTTTATAAAGCAAATGAAAAAAAAATGATCAAACCACCAATGAATTCTTAACTTCTAAGATAAACTCTTTCACTTTCTTTAAATCTTTTTCTCCTTTCTCATTCTCTACTCCACCACTAACATCAACAATCAAAGGTTTAACTTTCTTAATTGCTTCTTTAACATTTTCTAAATTCAATCCACCAGCCAAAACAAACGGTCTTAATTGATTTTCATTTGATTTGTTATTAGGTATAATAGTTTCAAGTAAATCCCATTCAAACACTTCACCTGTACCACCAGTTTGATTTGAAGTTTGACTATCAAGTAAAGGTAAAGAATGATAACCCGGTCTAAAGAGATCGATATAATTAGAAAATTCAATAGTTGTATCAAGTCGGACATGAAAGGTTTTGATGACTGGTATTGGAATGAAATTTGATAATTGAATTGGTTCATGACCATGAAGTTGAACATAATCTATTGGTACTTGTTCAATGATGCTCAAGATCTCTGATAATGGGGTATCTTGAAACACGCCTACAAACATTGGTTTTCGATGAGTTGGTGAGGATTGAATTTGGGAAGATTGAAGTTCAAACCAGTCAGTTGGTAGAGATGATGGCTGAGTAGGATTGGACTCGGCGTGGTCGGTCAGTGAAGAAGCCTGCGAGAGAGATGATCGGACATGCTGAATAATTGAGGTAGCCTGAGCAGGTGTGACGTATCGACGACTTTTGGGGACAAAGATCAACCCGATGAGATCTGCACCAGCTTGAGCAGTCGAAAGTGCCATCTCAGGTGTTTTGATACCGCAAATCTTCACTAATGGGTTACATGGTCGAGGAGTTTGGATCAAAGATGGTTGAGGGGTAGTGCCGAGAAGCTCTCGTACAAACATGCATTTATCATTGGCTTTCATAAGAGACTCGCCAACGAGAACCGCCCCAACACCTTCCTGTACATATCGTTCCACATCAGCTCTGGAGGAGATACCACTAAGAGCGCACATGATGACTCCGGAAGTAGAGGAAGATGGGTTTGTAAAATTGGAATCGTGTTCAGAAATGGCTTGAACCATCCGAGAGGTGGTAGACATGTCTACATTGAAGTCATGCAGGTTTCGGTTATTGACCCCAATCACTCGTGAACCAATCTTTAATGCTACTTTGAGTTCTTCTGCGTTGTTGACTTCAACTAAAGGTTCCATTCCTAGTGATTTGGAATAATCAAATAGCAATTTAAGTTTTTCTTCACTAAGACATGCCACAATCAAAAGAACGGTATCGGCTCCATAACATCGTGCTTCATCAATTTGATAAGTGTCAAGAATGAAATCTTTGCGAAGAATTGCAGGCCGATTAGGCATATGTTCAAGAGCGAGTCGGACGGATAGCATGTCCATTAGTGTACCCTTAAACCAGGTTGGCTCGGTGAGTACTGAAATTGTTGAGGCACCAGCAATAGCATATGAAAGAGCGATCTCGGGCGGAGTAGGTGTGGTTGGAGTCACAAATGAACCTTTGGAGGGAGATGCGCGTTTGATCTCAGCCATAAGTGCAACATGAGAAGATTGGGTGCCAGATTGGGTCGAATGAGCCGTCGTTTGTTTTAGCCGACGATAAAAATCTAATTGAGTGGGTGCGACGTGCAGTTTAATCTTTTGTTTGAGATCATTTGGACTAGAGCCAGGCGTCTTTTTAGCTTCGATGATATCCAGCAACCGTTGACGACAGATGGATTGAAGTATCGTAGGAAGAGAGGATGAAGATGATGGAGTTGCGTTGGTGGGCGAGGAAGATGCTTGTGATTTCAACACATCAGACTGAGAGTTGTCCGCCCACAATCCACCATTGAGCTTTAGGAAATTGTCAAGCAAGAGCTTGCCCTCTTCAGACAGAATGCTTTCCGGATGATACTGAACGGCTTCAATAGTGAACGTCTTGTGCCGTATAGCCATGATAATTGAGCTTGAGGGATGTAATTGAGATTCATCGGGTGCGTTAGGATTTGACCAAGCTGTGACCTCCAAATCATCTGGAAGAGTACCAAGTTGACCAGCGAGAGAGTGATATCGAGTAGATTCGATTCCTTGTGAGACCGACTTGAACAGTCCTTTTTGATCATGAAAGACTTTACTAGTTTTACCATGAACGATTGTACCAACACTATCTACTACACCACCAAAGGCAGTATAAATACATTGTAATCCCATACAAATCCCAAGAATAGGTAATTTTCCAGCATAATGTAAAATAGCAGGCATCGAGATTCCAGAATCGGTAGTAGGATGACCAGGACCGGGTGAGATGACCAGATGAGTTGTCAATGGATGTTGTTCTATCAATTCTTCCAGTGTACAAGATTGAGATCTGACCACCGTGACATTAGCACCAAGCAAGCTCAGGTATTGGTATAAGTTCCACGTAAAACTATTCACCAGGAACACCAATGAAAGCAGCTTGGGCATCAGTATGGTAATCAAAGGTGAATGTGAATATGGTAGGTAGAGAAGAAGACGAACCTATCATAGTTATCGAGCATCAAGACCTGGATCGGCTCGACAGTCATGTTGGAAATGGGTGATAGATTGGTGAAGATAAAATCAAGAGTGACTCTTGTTGCTTCTCGTTGATGAGGTGAAGTGGATTTGAAGGGATTTGAGTGAGAAGATGGAAAAGTAATGTCGTTCAATCGGATTTTACAAATCAAAACACCCTAAACCAAATTTGATGAACAGTACAGCTGAGCAAAACCGAAGAAAAAGGTACAAATCACGTCAGCCTTGCAGTAAATTCCCACTTTGATTGCACACAATAAAAGTACTTCAAGTTCCATCACTACACCATACCATGATGCACATAAAACCCCCATCGAATTTATGAGCACCTCCATCAATCTTGTTGCACAGATTAACAGATTTATGACCCACAAAATCCTTAGCAAACACTTGAAGTCTTGACTAATCAAAGTCCGAGGTTAAGCATCATGTTGGCAGAATGACCTCTAGAAACTCTCGCTTGGGTTAATCTTGTTGTTCTGGGACTAATACTTTGTTGAAGTGATCATCCACAGTCAATCTCAACAAAGAGCGCATCATTAATCATATACAACACTTGAACTGAGGGAATTAAGACCTTGCTTTACTACATAATCAAGATGGCTTTCGTCTATATATCATCCACACTGTGCTCGTTGAACTCCAATGGATCTATATTTCAACTTGCCCATAACAATAATAATCTCCTCTCCTTTTTTATTCCTCATATTTGAACTTTGAAAGAATCACATGATCCTTTATAATCTTCCAGTACTCCGTATTTAAAAAATTCATCTCATTTCGCTGAGCGAAAACGAATGATCAATATATCCCATCCTTAATTACAATATCAATTAGACTATAAAATTTCAATAATGTTTTCTAAATCATTTCTATCAATCGGATTTTCTATAATCTTTTTTCATATGAAGAATACCTATGGTCATGGAATGGTTACTCAATTAAACAATGATCCAACTAAAAACGGTTTTGGTGTTTCTTCATCTACTTCTACAAGTGAAGCAGATGTGAATAATTTTTACTCAAGATCTCATTCTCTCTTCGTGTTCAAAATTGATCTATCTTTATCTTTCTTTGGATCTCTGTAGGTTCAAGTTTTGAAATCAGTAAAAGGTTGCGGTAAAACAAACATCGCAACTTCGATGGCAGCAGCCATTTCACAAAAGACTTTTGCTACAGCAGCAGATGATGGAGTAAGTCTATATCCTCTATCTACCTATCTCGTAATCGCTCAATCATTTTTTGTTCTACAACTCACAATTTCATATGCCTGCTTCTATCTTTCGAAGACTGTTGATATAGTTTGGAGACAATTAAATGCAGGATCAGATGGTGGTGGTCCAGGAACAGCTTTTATAGATACAACCGGTACAGGAAACGCTTTTAAACCATTAACAATTACCAAAAACTTTGCAGATGGTGGTGAGAAATCAGATAATCCAATGACGGTTCAATTACCTGCTGGTACTACTTGTACTGGTGGATCGGATAAATCAACTTGTTTAGCAAGAGTACAAAATCCTGCTGGGTGAATAATTTCTGTGTTTTAAGATGGGATCTTGTAGAATTTTAGCTCATGGCTTCCTTGGTTTTCATTTCTTTGTAGGCCTTTCGGTTCCTGCATGGCTATCAAGACGGCAGCAACAGCAGCTGGTGGTGCTGTTGATGGTACTGCAGTTACTGGTAATGCTTCAACCGCTACTGTACCAGCTACTGCCAAAAAGGCTACACCAGTTTCCAAATCGTCTAGAAAGAAAAAAGGTGGACCCAAGAGGATTCCAAAATTCAGAGGATAAGGATCAGAGTTATCATGGCTTTTTGAGAAAATCGGACCGAGTCTTTGTACTTTTTTAAGCTAGGCTTTATGATCTTTACTCCTCTACCGGGTTGTGGACTTGTTTTTATTTGAAGTTTGCGAGTTCAAACTCTACTATCATATCAAACTTGACTTGAATTTCATTGCAACACTGATGCTATGTGAATGTTGATCCACAAATCAATTCAGAAGATGAATACATAAAACAAGCTCTGGGTCTAGTAAAATCCTTGGTGTGGTGTTGAGACGGCGTGACTATGCGTGTTGGCACTTGAGCTCTGTCACGCCAGGTCTTACCGATTGATACATTCGTCTCACCTCTTATTTGTTTTCAAGGTTTTGGCAACTTATTCATCATTGCCGAATAGATTGATAACGATACGCTTCATCAGTCCGAGTAGTACAATGAACTTTGTACATATGTATGTAGATCAGACTCATGCTCATATGACAACACATGAACCTTGGGTAGCGCATGATAGCAATGCCACGCCAATGGAAACTTGATTCTCATATGTAGTCAGAGGCTCACATGTGACAGACTGACCGGGACTGCACCATCACTTCAGGTGGCTCTCAACACATCGGCAAATGGGATAGGACAAATGTGCTTCGATGGAGTTTATTCCATAGTTGATAAAAGGAAAATGTAGAGTAACAACAGGACAGGCGACAGATCAAGAAGTACAGTTAAGATGAAAACGACGAGGGTAAGGAAGAATGCCGCTACTGATATACGAGAGGCAGAACACTAAACGACTACACCATGGGATTCATTCCCCGTTTACTGAGACAAGATACTCAGGGAAGCATCTGTTCACGCGAGAGTAACATTAGTGTATGCCAAATAGTTGACAGTTCCACCGGGCAAGTCCTGTTGAAAGACATGTCAGTTTCGATACGGTCACATATGAGACTAAAAAGAAACTTACGGCAAGTGCACCTTCAGTAGAGAGCATGATCATGGCTTTCTTGAGAATCTTGGTGGAAAGAGGCTTGTGACCTGTAGGGTGAGGACGAGCAGCGCCAAAGCCGATCGCCTCACGCAATTTGCCGAAAGCCAATTGACCCTGGCTGCTGACTGAACCCCAAGACAGGTATTGGTTGAGGTCGTGAGCCAAGCCGGCAGGTGAGAATTCATCATCGTCTTCTTCCAAAAGCCCTAATTCGCCCAAATTGAGGCCTTGAGAAAGGTAGTAAGCGGCTAATCCGGCGATATGGGGGCTGGCCATTGAAGTTCCGGAAATTGTGTTGACACTTTCGGGTCCGCTGTTCCAGATAGATTTGATGTTCAGGCCAGGGGCGAAGATGTCGACACATTTACCGTGGTTGCTGAAATAAGCACGTTCATCTGAGATGGTTGAAGCTCCCACAGTGATGGCTTTCGGGGCGGCGGCGGGAGAGTAGTTGCAAGCATCACGGTTATCATTGCCTGCAGCAACAGCGAAGTGAAGTCCGGATGTGACAGCGCTATCGAGATACCAGAAACAATTCAAGACCAAATCTCAGTCCAATCGATTAGAATTACACTTACGCGTCAACTGCTTGGTCAAGGGATGGAGATTTGCCACCACCAAGGGACATGTTGGCAACGCTGCCCTTGTGCTTCGAGTCCTTCTTGGTAGCCTCCGTGCGTGCCTTTGTTGCAGCTGTCTCGGCGGCCCAGATAACACCAGCAACGACGTCGGACATGGTACCAGAACCTAAATAAATCGTAATATTTCAACATGCCGCAATTGGCAAGGATAAACGAGTAGATGAGCACACACCATTGGAACCTAACACCTTAACGGCAACGATTGCGGCGTTCTTGGCAACTCCGTATCGGCGGGAAGCAATGGTACCTGCACAGTGCGATCCGTGACCATTGGCATCAATGTCTTCATCGTCAGGGATGGTTTTTCCCCACGTGGCCCTTCCTTGCAATTCGACGTGATTGATGTTCACACCTCTGAAAAGCAAGTAAGAAATTATAAATGATCCGGATCCTGTATCGAGTGGGTTCTGCGACTGGACAGCAGAAATGCTCACGTGTCGATCACATACACATCGACACCCGCTCCAGCAGCGTGTTCGTAAGGATAAACATTAAAGGTGCCGAATCTAAGTTTGTCACGGTGAGAAATTCGGGCAAGACCCCATGGGGCACCTCGCTCGATATCGATTGACGAGGCTGAGACGGAGTCTCCCTCAACGACAGGAACAGTCGTAGAAGTGAAGTATGGGTCATTGATCCAAACTTTCGAGTCGCGTTCGACATATTCGACTTCGGGTAAGGCACGGATCAACTTGATCAACGCTTCTGGAACGTGGATAGAATAACCTTTGAAATGCTCGCTCCTACAAGACAAGTGCGACAAAGTCAGTACTTTTATCAGTCCAAGTGCACATCCACACTACAGTCGAGATTGAGATTTTGGTGAACTGACAAATCAAAGTGGTGCTTGATGCCTTTGAAAAGGTCACCCAAACCCAAAGATTCAGCCTGGAGGCGCATTTGATGGTCCTGAAACCACAACTTCTGAACAACACGCTTGTGCTTGCGGACACGCCTGTCATGAAGTCCTTTCTTCAAAACAACGATGTAGCTATCCTTGATAAGATAATCGGCGGGAGAACGACCGGATTGGATGGCGAGTTGAGAAAGAGGGCCGTCCATGGGTGGCGGAGTTGGTGTGTACAAAGGAGCATAAAGGCTGTCATCCTCATCACTGATGGGTTTCGCAAAAGCAGAGCTGGCCAAAGCCACAGTGGCCAGGCCGAATAGAGCAGAGCGCATGATGATAGATTGTAAGCTTAGAGATGTCTATCCGATGGTTGCTACGAGTGTACGATAAGGCGCAACGCAACAACAGATAACTTGACAAAGGAGGTAGTAGGTGAATCAGAGGAAGGAGAGAAGGTAGAAATGGAAGATGAAGTTGGGCAAAGCAGTTGCGATAAGGTAAAGGCTTGAAGGTCTGGAGGATGGAAGGAAGAAGTGGACGAAGAGGGAGTAGGGATGAATGGATCGAGATGAGTCAGCTGATGATGACGACTTTAAATGGGGTCAGACTGGTGACCGATTACGAATTAATCACAAGAGTGCGGGGCAAGGGTGCATGTACATACAGGTACATATGTAACTTACAGTAGATAACAATACAGGTGGTGTTTACACCTTGGACAGATCTGAATTTTGGACACCCAGTTCGGTGAAGGAATAACGCCGCTTGGATCAGCTCAACTTCAAGGTGACAAATTTGAATATTTCGTCGGATGTGTGCAAGTTATGATCAAAACAAGAAAAAAGGTGAAACAGTTTCCACCGCCGAACATGACTAAACATCAAAATAGCGCTAAAACTGTTGGATTGCGCAACTGTAAGTTAGAGACGTGCGAATAAGTTCTCAAAGGTGATGCCTTCTTGATACTATGAGAACAAGTGACTGAACTTCTCAGCATCCTCTCACTTACTCGCCCGTCAGTGCATGTAAACCTCCGCCTGATGTGCCCGTCTTTGCGACGGCTCTTTTATCATCGTTGGGATCAGGGTGTAGAGATTCGAGAGGCTAGCATTTGTTGCCATATGTCAAACAAAGGAATCCCGCCGGGCGAGGATGCCCTTCTCACAGGACGCTGAGATGTATCTTGCATCACTCCCTAACGTCTGAGTCGTGAATGGTGTGTCAGACTCCAAAATATAGCCAAATATTGTATCAGCTTACACCCCGGGCAAAGAGCAACTCAATTCAACATAAGTGATAGAGATGATTGTTGACTGAAGGGAAATGTATTCTTCTTTTATTGTTCTACTTCTCCATTTTTTTATCAAAATCTTGCAGCCGAATTGTTGACTGAAGTGCAAAACAAATGAAATGCGTGAAAGACGTAGAATCAGTGGTGAGGCATTACATCCATTTTGATCCTTGTGTTTGGAAGGTCTGGACTATGCGTATTTGGCACTTTTTACACAGTACATATTCAGGGACCTTTGATGAATTTGAATCTCACAGCCAGGATGGACAAGAGAATAAGCTTTGAATAAGCCCCTCTTGAGGCTAGCCCTATTGCAAAAGCGTCTACCGCGCCCTCAAATAGAAGACAGGAAATCCGTGCAAATCATAACCTTAACAAACTAGTCATTACAATCATAGTGGGTCCTGTTTTCGGCCCACCTCCTATACGGTCTTATTTTGTCAGTCAATCGTTCGGAATTTGTAACTCCTTTCCCCAAAATCATGTCTCATATTTTCTATCAAGATGATTTATTTTACTCTTGACTTTTGCATCATGAAAATATCACTGAACCTTCAACTTACAAAGATAGTATCTCGGCCAAATTCACTCAAGATGATCCACATAGCCTAAAGATCATTACAATAGATACGAAAGAAATATCTTCACCATCACGATTCACGAATAATGAAGACTGAACACAGCATGATTTGTGGAGAGAAAAAATGAAAAGTGGATGTCACGATCATGTGATTCTTTAGGATCGGGGTCCGTCACCGTGACCCGAGGACCCGGCTCCGGCTCCCGATGAGATCATGAAGCCGAGGCGGCTGGAGGCCTGAAAGATCCATGTGATTGGATGGACGTCGAATGAGCATTGCTTTGAAATCAACAATCGCTAAATAACAGATCAACAAAAATCGCCCAACATGGGATTACTTACTATAATTCGAAAACAGCGTCGTAAGGAACGAGAGATGAGGATTTTGATGCTGTGAGCGTAACGCATATGAGGAGTGCGTCCTTGATGCTATTCATTTTATCACGCTTTGAAATTTCCTTGAGACTGATTGAACATGCATAAAACTGATAGCGGACTAGATAATGCCGGCAAGACGACAATTGTCAAGAAATTGACTGATCAGGATATCTCTGTTGTTGCTCCTACTCTCGGTTTCAATATCAATACTCTCATCCATCGATCTTATTCCCTCAACATATGTACGGTCGACATTCTTGCCACAAAGTCTTCATCATCACCTCGTTGACCCAGCCAAGTATACTGATGGAATTTCGATTATAGGGGATGTGGGTGGCCAGAGTACTTTGAGAGCCTATTGGCGAAACTATTTCGAAGCAACAGACGCGATCATTTGGGTGGTGGATTCAGTGGATCGAGAAAGATTAAAAGAGACTTCCAAAGAGCTTGACAAATTATTAGTAGAGGAGGTTAGCATTTCGCTCTTTGATTTTTTGTTTCTAAATCTTGACTTACTAACTCAAATCTTCCATTCTTTTTTTGGTTTTCTCCGATCATTCCTTGTAGCGGTTAGCCGGTGCATCTCTTTTGATTTTTGCCAACAAGCAAGATCTTTCGGGTTCTTTGACCCCAGAAGAGATCGAAAAAGTATGCATTGAATCCACATCATCATCTGTTTGGGTACTACGTTATAACGTTTTTTGGATGGTTTTTTAGGCTCTGGACTTGTCTAACAGGCCAAGCAGCCATCGCTCAAAAATTTTACCTTGTAGTGCTACTGTCGGTACCAATCTGAAAGAAGGTCTCGATTGGGTAGTTGATGAGGTGGCAAGTCGCCTTTATGTCTTGGTATGACCCGATGCTCTTCTCATCGAACCACGAAGATGTATACTTTGAATCTACGTGGTCAATCTCAACGGCGCTAGGGGCACCAACACAAAAAGATCACTCACATTTTGAAAGCACAGCGCGTACAATAAACCATATGCTATGATGCTTGACATCACACAGCTTTTTCAAGGTAGAACCAATGATCTTAAAGTCTACTCTTTCTCGCATACGGTAACCGATTCACAACCACTCTGCTATCTACTGATTCCTCGCAATTCATACCCCATGTTTGATATTTTCAACATCATCTGTTATAATTTTCTTTGTATTTTGACAAACCAGTTATCGGAAGCCTTGATCAATTCATCATGCATGTGGACCAAATGAGTAGTTTGATGATTGTATAAATACAATAATAATCTTCTTGATGTGAGCTGATTTCTGGATTTGAATAAGGGTACCAGACCAAAGGTAATCAGAGTCCAACGCACCAATGGAAAGTACTTCTCTCTCAAAACTTTTCAGATTGAGTCATATAGTCATTCACATGAATTTCTTTGGAATATTCTTGCATAGAAAAGTGACGTCAATGCAAGTGAGGTGAATGGACATTACGAATGTTTGATCTTTGAGTCAGTCGATCAATCATGAGCTGATCAGATGTTTATTTTAGACTTTGGATCGAGTTCTTCGTAGATGACTGACTCATACTTTGCTGTTGTAATCTACCATTTTATCATTCACACAGCAACTTGAGTGGCTGTTTGACACAGCATGTATCTTGGGCACACACAGCATCTTAGAAAGCCGCCTCTAATGAAAGAAACAAGTATAAATTGGTCAATTGGCTCTCAATAGGTTAGTCATCTCCATCGAATCACAATCCAATTCTCAAATCTTTATCAAATAAACCTCTTTTCTTGATTACCGTCTGTGAGAGTTGCTCCCAAAAATTGTAAAAGATATATCTCAACTTCCCGTACAAAGTGTCAGGGACCCTCCTGAATTATGAACCTGAGAAACTCAATCTGGATATCATCTTGCTATTTCTATTCGCTTTGGACCTTTTCTAACCAAGCTGTCTTCTGCCAAAAGTCATATCAAACCTCAAAGGATGTTTTTGACTATATAGTAGTGGGTGGTGGACCTGGTGGTCAGTTTACTTTAACCTTTACTAAGACTATCCCAGATCTTTTTCCACTCATATATCTCGTGACTCATCTCTACCGTATTCTAAAATCCTAGGACTGGCAGTGGCATCTCGATTGTCTCAACATCCCAACATCAAAGTGCTAGTCCTTGAGGTCAGAATGATTTCGTTTGACCATGATACAAAAGTAGGAAAAATATGAAAGTCATCAGTGAACTGACAAAAGATCTGTTCATTCAGGCTGGCGGTGATGGACTCAATAACACGGCAATCTCTGTTCCTGGTCTCTTCAGTAAACGTATTTTGGTTTCGTCTTACCATTGAATCAAGCTTACCTTTCATATTTACTTGTAGTTAATGCGGTTCTTAGTCCAGTGGATTGGAACTATACAACTATTCCACTTGAGAAGGCCGGTAATCAGTCTCTCATCTACCCATTGGGAAAAGTAAGTGAAGAGAAAGATGATTGAGGGATATATGAAGGTTCATTGGTTTATAACAAGCACGTTTTTTTAAATTTCAATTTCAATCTTATCTACAGGTTTTGGGTGGTACATCAGCGCTCAATCATCTCGTCAGTAGCAAAGCATCCAGAGCAGATTATGACGCCATAGAACAATTAGGCAATCCAGGCTGGTAAGTGTCTTATATGTAGTATGATTTCTAGATACCCCACTAATTGGTGAATTTTTTTTTGGTCATCGAAGGGGATGGACTGAGTTTGACAAAGCTTCTAAAGAGTCCGAAAAGCTACTATTTCCAAACGAACCCAATAACTTTAGCTTCATAGCTGAACAGCATGGACTTCATGGACCAGTAAAGAATTCATTTCCTAAATATTTCCCTCCAACATTCCCAAATTATTTCCCTGCAGTTAAAGAATTACACCATCAACCAGCTCTGGTGGATGGATTTGGTGGATATGTTGAAGGCCCTTATGTCTATCCTTCAACCATCGACGAGAATGCGGAAAGGGTGACTAGCGCCACTGCCTATTGTAAGTCTTTGACCATAAGACTTCGAATGTACTATATATCTTGACTATCGCGGCTATGTGCCATAGATTTCCCTTTCAAATCTCGACCAAACCTGGTGGTCAGACTTAATTGTGAAGTCGACAGATTGTTGACTTCAAAGTCTTCAAATGGAGACGTGATCATCAAAGGTGTCAGATATGACTCGCTTGGCTCGACATACCACGTCGAAGCTCGTAAAGAGGTCATCTTGAGTGCAGGACCCATTGGCTCACCCGCCATATTGGAGCGTAGTGGAGTAGGCGAACCTGCGACCCTCGAAAAACTCGGTATCCCCATTTTGATTGATCTACCAGGCGTGGGCTCTAACTTGATGGATCATCCGCTTGCCTGGACTGTCTTCCAACTAAGTCCTGGTCAAATTTCAGCTGATGACTTTTCAAGAAATTCTACTTTTGCACGTGAAGCTTGGAACTTGTACAGAGATCATAGAGAAGGAATTCTCACACATGTGATCTCACTCTTGGATTTTGAGCCACTTGATTCCTTTTTGTCTAAGGAGGAAATTGCTGAAGGATTAGAATACCTTCGGACCAACACATCTAGCTTACCTGAAAGTATTCTCGAGACGGTGAAGGAGAGGATACTGAATGGCACTCCCATCGAATTTGTGCTCATAAATCAACGTTCGGTCAGTTTGTTCAAGTCAAAAAATCGTGGTAGCAGCACACTAACTAATTTGACCTGATGATCATCCAATCCTTACTTTGAGACTACTAGTTGAATATGCAACCCTCTGCCAATGCTTCATAGTGAGTCAGAGTACCATCAAAGCTCTATAGACATAGAAAAGTTGCAAATGGCAAGCCGACTGAGAATGACATTTTTTCAGTATCTCGAATTTAATTGCTCTGCAATATCCTTTATCGCGTGGCACATCTCATATCAGCAGTCGTGATCCAAGAAAACCACCCCTAATTGATACCGGTAAAGTGAAGAATTAAAGTCGAGAGATAGATATTGGGTATGACTAAAAACCAGCATTTTTTTCCAATACCTACAGGATTTTTCCGGCATCCGTTCGATCTTTGGCTTCTTTCGAAGGCATCGAAGCACGCGAGAGCCATCATGAAAAGTCCATCGTGGAGTTCGATCATTTCAAACGAACATCTTCCAGGTCCGCAAGTCAACACTGACCAAGAATGGCGCCAATATGTGACAAATAGCGCCGGCACTGTTTGTGAGTTGGCTATGTTCTCCCTTTTGTCTCAACACGGGTTAAAACAATCGAATTCTGTACACCAGTTCATCCGGTGGGTACGGCTGCAATGTTACCACGAGAGCTTGGTGGTGTGGTGAATCCTGACTTACAAGTTTATGGAACGCAAAGGTTGAGAGTGATTGATGCAAGGTACTTTCCACCCGGAATATTTTCGAGTTTCAGAAAATGAGAAAGCTAACAAATTCTTTCGGTTTTATCCAGTATCATTCCTATGCATCTTGCTATGCATCCTCATATGACTGTTTATGCAATTGGTGAGATCGGAGCAAAAAAGATTTTGAAGTCGGGGGGTTATAAGGCGTGATCCAACTAGAATGTAATCGGATAGCCGTCTTTCCATTTCTATAAAGCAATGATGTTATTTTTTTTAGAAAAATTCCTATGGTTGGAGAAGAAAGAAAACGAGAGTTGACTTGAGGCAGTTACTGCTATGGATTCTGACCAAATTGTTAGATGAAAGAGAAAAATCACCTACAACCTAGCTGTTGAACAATAGCCTGGCGTCCCCTTTTCCCGATGAAGCTATTCAAAAGTCACCTACGTTTTTGCAGACCCAATGCCCGGTGATCTTCACCGATTTCTGACGAATCCCTTTCCTTACGTAATCCAATATCAGATTCCCATGTGACTCAGAGCTCCCATGGAATCACAATCTCGAGTAATTGATCATGGCATAGTGTCATCAACTCAAAGACATTCGCTATTATCATCACTCTCATATTCCTTGACTTGTTTAAGTACTCATCGAGTGGTCAAAGTGATATTCAAGACTTGCTCACATTTGTTCGAATCAAAGCTCAATTGATGATTTATAATGAACAAACAACACATCTTGTAAAAAATTAAATTAAATCAGCTAAACCCCAGAAAGTGTCAAATAGTTCAAATCCACTAAACAATAAAAATGCATTGAAAACAAGAGAGAAGAAGGAAAAGAGAAAATCAAAAAAGAAAAATCGAAGAAAAATTGTGGAATTAATGTCAAGAAACTAAAAGAAACAAACAAATTATAAACTATAACTGCACAACAACCATTAAAAAGATACATCAAATACCTATATAAACTCTGGAAAAAAAGATTTACAAGATCCCAATCACCAAAAAATCCTTAATGAAAGAAAGAAAAAAAGTATATCTCTCAATCAATTTGAACGTTTTAAATAATCTGGTACTGGATTAGCTTTCACAATTCGATCTTTTCTCATTTGAATATATTCTTCTCTTTCTCTTTCTAACCTTTTCATTTCTTCTTGATCTTTAATTTGTTGTTCATATCTTTCTTTAACAGCTTTAGTTTGTTCCCAATCTTCTCTTTCTTTGGCTCTTCTTTGGGTTGCTAATTTGAAATCTGGCATATTCCGTCTTTCTTTAAAATCTTTGACCGGTAATTCATGGTGAACTAATGATACATCATTCCATGGTATTTGTTTCCTTGGTTTAGGTTCTCCGATTTGTGGTTTTCTTGCTTCTACTTCTCGCCACTAGATAGACACGACAGAAAATCATTAGAGATTACTTTGATCTAACACTGGTGGAAAGTTTTGAAGGTATCAAAGAACCGATCGCATACCTGATTTAAACATTTCTGAAATCCGGTGGACGAGCCAGGTAAGGCTGAGCCAGATGAGTTGTGAGTTTTACCAGAAGTCTGCTGTGTGCGGAAAATCCGAAGTATTAGTGATACGTCAAATCATAAATGAAGAGGGAGCACGCACCTTGTGTGATGTCACACGACTTCCATTGGACACATTTCTGCTCGTAGCTACTTGAGGACGTTCTCTAGCTTCCAGGCCACGCCGCGTGGTCAACTCAAGATGACTTCGATTGACAAGATCAGATGACTTGGCCTCATCCGTTACTCCATGCGAGCGAGGTTGCAACATATCGGATTCGACAGCTTTTTCTTTACCCTTCTCGCGCGAACTTCTCTGGATGATGACGTCTGATGACGCTGAAGGGTCATTCGTAGCGTTTCGCGTCTTAGAGAGGTTCTTTTCACGTATTTCATTCATCAAGTTTAATCGCATGACAGCTAAATGATCTGCATGAGGCTGGAATGAAGTGCTAGGTGGTTCCGGCGCGACAATGTTTTCTTTAGAAGTAGTTTTGATTGACTTCGATGTGGGGTTTGAAGGGCCTGCAACTGGAGGACGAGCAGAAGGTGTAGGTTTTGTTTGAGGTCGTTTGATAGGGGGAGCAGGTTGGGAAACTTGTGCTAGTCTATTGAGACGCCCGATAGCTGCACGTACCCGGCTATGTGCTCCCACCCCTCTCTGTGCAGAATTCGCTTTGGGGCGCGTTGAATTAGTAGGCTGAGGACGAGCTGGAGCAACAGTTGTTGGTACGGTACGGGTTCGCTGTTTGATAGAGTGAGCGAAGATGAATATGGGCCGGAACTTGTAGCAAGAAGTCAAAAAAGGTACGTACCTTGGTAGCTCTTTCGTTGGCGACATCTGTAGACTCTTCACGGGGTCGAGCGTTGACCTTGGGTTGCGGAGGACGAGTGGACACTGCAGGCGTCTTGTGAGTTGGTGGCGGCTTTTGAGAGCTCGTTGCATTACTCGAACCAGCCTGAGCGGCTTTCTCCCGTTTATCCTTTATTCTCTCACCGCTTCCAGTACCGGATCTCACTGAGAAGGTAAATGCTTTTGGAAGTGTCAAAAGCGGTGGAGGGACTGGCTTGGTCGAAGCGCTCGGCTCAGGTACGCTCGTAGACTGTATCTCCAGAGGTTCAGAAAGGCGGGAGGAAGGGGGATCAGTTGGAGCTTCGAGCGCTATGGTGAACATCGTAGCCGGCTTCGATTTCACGGGCGGTGATACTTGTTCAATAACATCCACGACTGGAACAGCTTGCTCCTTTGGTACTTCATCCAAATGCTCGTCAGGTGACACATCAGCTCTACATAGATCTCGGGGATCCTTTGTCAAATCGGATTGGGCGTGAATATGAGAATTGCGAGACTTTCTTCGCGTGCTTGGTTGCGGGGGTGTGGGCAGGGAGGAAGAATCTGAAGGTCGACTGGGTTGAGAGCGCGCGATGGGTTGTGCTACTACATCATCTGATTCGATGCGCTTACGCTTTGTATGCTTTGGACTCGCCGGTGTAACATCCGTTTTTTTCCGTGACGTTGTGTTGTCACGAGTCTCTCCCTGTACACTGGCTACGGCTTGAGGATGTAAAGCTTCGTGAGGTTCGCTAGAATCGGGCACATGCACTTTTGCATTTGTAGAGGGCTCTGTAAACGATCCTGAAAGAGAACTCTTGCGATCAGCTGTTTTTTGCTTTGATGAGGTCTGGGACGTGACTGGTAGGATGTCTGCCTTCGCCTTGGTTGACTCCTGACTTCTACCCGATTCATCTTTTGATGTACCGTCAGGGATGAAAACATGTGTTGAATCACTCGGTCCACTTTCGGTGGGGCCAGCTTGAGGATACACTGTCTTGCAAGGTTGGCCGGATTTTGACGTGACGATAGGTAGATTTAAAGGCATAACATCTTGGGTAGACAGCGTTCCAGACGATGGCTTTTGGACATCGGCTGCGCGAGCTAGATTGTGAGACTTCACTTTTGTGTGACCTTTTCCAGTTTCACTGATCTTGGACTCAGAAGGCAACATAGGTTGCCGTGATCTCGAGGGTCGTCTTGTTTTCGAGCTGGGGTCAGGCTGTACTGATGGAACTTTCGGTTTCTTCGAGGGGTGAGTCGACATTGAAGCAATGTGCTCGGGGATTTGTGAGCGCTCTCCTTCAACAGGCAAGGTCCGCTTGGTTGATGTCTGTGTGGATGATTGCGTTCCGAGCACTGTACTGGTGATAGAAGCAGCAGAAACGGTAGGGCGATTTGATTGGGGTACACTGTCCCTATCTTCCGTCTCAGATGGTTGGTGGGTTGTCAAGCTTTGAATCGATAGGTTCTTTGTGGATTTACCCCCTGTATCCACGTTATGCTGTTTTGGTGCGGGTTGGCGCTTTTCTTCGTGCGATTCAAGACGAGGTCCTTCATTGGATGGGGTACCTTGATCTCCTAACACAGATTCAGACTCAATTTGGTGAGCTTCAGTGATCTCCTTACTTGGAAGGGATGCCCCAGCCTCCACGATAGGCTCTTCTTGATCCTTTCCGGTGGCGCTTGGTAACGGTTGAGAAGATTTTGCCTTCGATGAAGGATCAATTCGTGTTGTTTGAGTGATTTCTCGCGAAACTTTCCTTGTGGCTCCACGGCTATCTATCGTTTTTGGATTCGCGGCTTGGCTCTGAGGATCTCGTTTGCGAACTTTCTCACGATCAAGTTGTTTGGTTCCTGCGTCTGGTTTTAGGCGATCGGTTCGGTCTGTCAATTGATGGCTAGGCGCAGAGCAACTTCGGCTTTGATCATCCTGACCACGAGACTTAGGTAGACGTTGAGATTGGGGATTAGATATGGGTGCATAATCTGAGACCCTTCTCGCATCACCCAGTTGTGAGGTGGGGATCAAGTTGGTGCTGGGGATCTCTGGTTGTTGTTTTCTCGAGGTCTTCTCACCGGAAGCGAGTCGACGTGGCAGCGATTTGGAAGGTCTGGCAGCGATAGCTTGAGTAGAGCTATCAAGTGCCTGCTGAGAAGAGGCACCTTGGCGTCGATCGATGTCGCCTTCGTCAGCTCTTTTTTGAGCATTTGAATTGACCTGTGTAGATTTAATGTTCACTGTTGGCGGCTGGGGCGGACGATGCTGCTGGCTTGCGGGTTCTGCGGACTTGGAGACCTGAACTTGAGATGTGTCCACTTCATGTGAAGATTTCGTGTTGGATGACGCCTGCGAAGTCACCTCACGATGTGGTTTACTTTTGGTATCGACAGTTTTGACACTTTTTACTTGAACAGACACATTAGACATATCCAGGGGCACAATCGATGGGCCTTTGGTAGGCGATAGTCCTATGGAGGAACGACGTGCACTTCGCTTTGGTCGTGAAGCAGAGAGACGAATTGTATCGGGAGGTAGTGGCAAACTGATCGGACCAGTGTGGTATGGGGTTGAAGTATTAGGAAAACCTCCGGCCTTACTCAATATCGACAAGTCAGTGGTGTCAAAAGAGTTCCTCAGTGTTGACGCGCTCTTCTGGTTTTCAAAGGTGGAATTTGGTGTAGGAAGCTCTATGAGAGTACTGAGTCTTCGAACGTTCATTTCGCTCACATGAATTCTGTTAGTGAGGTTGGAACTAGGCTTTACAGGGTGTTGGTTACTACGCAGCTCTTCTACTTCGGTTGCATCTGAAGCGCCACCTGAAGATCCAGTAGGGTTCGAAGAGGTAGATGTGGCGCCAAGGTTCATAGAGTGAGACGTTGTAAATTCGACACCGGGCACTTCAGAAGCACCGGACGCGTCGGTAACAATTTGAGAGACAGCAGCAACCTGCTTTGTAAGTCGGGATTTAGTCTGCGAGGGTTCAACGAGTTGTTGACTACTGTGTGGCTTAATTGGGGCATGATTACTCTCTTCAGAAGTCGACCTCGCCGTCCTATGTTGCGAGCTAGTAGCGATGTTTGGCAGATTTCGCATTACGCGGGTAGGTTTGAGCAGCTCGGTTTTGGACATTGAAGAAGAACGTGTTGAAGCAGGGTCTACAGACTGGGATGCAGTACCTTGAATGGATTTCTGCTTGGTTGAGGGGCTTCTAGATACCCTATTAAAGCTCGCTAGAGGGGTGTGCGTTTTGCTTCGCTTGGCCTGAGGATTTTGAGGGGCTGGGACATTTGTCTCTGATGAGTGCCTGCTGTTGAGTGCCACAGACGTATCGCGAGTCGGATGATCTTTGGATTGTGAAATGGGGTAGGAGGGTCGATCGGGCGAGATAGGTGTAACCAACGATATTGGGACGGCCGAATTCCAGGGATGCAGTGGTACAACATCCTTGGGGCCAAAGACGTCCATGGGCTGTTGGATTGGTCCTTCGTTCTCTAGACCTTTTTTGGCTTCAAGAGAGGTCGTTTGACTTTCTTGTCCAGCTTTCAGCATCGGGATGGGTTGTTTAGGAGGAAAAGCATCTACACGGCTGTCTTCTTCTTCCGACGGAGCAAATCGCGCCTTCTTGGTAGACTTCGGGACCGCGCCACCTAGAGTCACGTGTTTCTTGATAGCAGAGGGTGGAAGGTCTGGCGGCAAAGACGATAACCTTGATGCAAGATTCGCACCAGGGGTCTTGCTCACAGTTGTTTCCACCTCTGCTCGACCCACATCTCGTCTTAGCATATGATTTTCGAGAGTATTGAGTTCTGCTGGACCAAGAGGTAGAGTATTCTTAGAAGAGCCAGGCCTAGGCAGCGCAGATTGGTGAGTTTTGGGTGCTGAATTGATGGCAAGATTGATGTGTGAATCGGGCTCGAGGTTTTTCAATCGCTGTCCTTTCATCAAAGTACGGTTTGGGGATAGAAGGACACCTTCTTTACTTGATACCGGGCGCTTTGCTGAATTTCTGACTGATAGAAGATTAACCCAGAAGTATTGTTGAAGAAGAGTTTGTTAGTGATTTGATCAAAAATGCACAAATTGCGTATTAGCAACGACGGAGGACTGACCAGTATCTCTCGGAATTGGGAACAGCTGGCTTGTATCCGCTCCTAAAAGCTGTCCATCTTGGTCGTTCATGCCTTCCATGTCCCAAGGGGCGGTAACTCCTCCAAGAAAGTTTGTACTGTTGTCACCTAAGGAGCCTTTCTGTGCAGTTCCAAACTTGCCCTGGAACATCCATAGAGATGATTCAGGCGCTTGATGATCTGGTTTATGAGAAGTGAGGTGATCATTGTGATCTTCGTTTTCGTCTTCGTCTTCGTCGTCGTCTTCTTCGTCTTGATCTTCTTCTGAGTCTGTATCTTTTCCCTTTTGGTCCGTTAAGAGGGTGGCTGAGCCATTGGATTTTGAGGGCGATGAAGGGATGTTTCTAGGAATCGGTTTTGAGCGGTTATAATATCGCGGAATGCTCGAAGTCTTTGCCATGAGTAGAGTGAGAGGTCAGACTAGCGTTTATGAGTGTTTGTCCTGAGAACGCGATTGCGCTTCTATGCGAAATCTGAATGTCGAGATGTGTGTCAATGCTGATTATGTTCTGGCATTCATAGATAATTTCGAGAAGTTTGAAGATCGTAGAAGTGAAGTGAGTTATCAAATCAACTCATCATAATTGGTTAAAAGCGCGTTTTACCAAAAGATCGCGTACTAGAACACAAGTAGTCTACAACAGAATAGCATATGCATCGATATAAGCATAATTACCAATCTGTCAACCTGTAAGATATATGAGTGACATTTTGTGGATCAGTGATATTTTCAAGTGGTTCAAAACTCTTGAAGAAGAGACTTCAAATAATCTGTCTTTGATGACTGACTCTTTCTTCAAAGGTTCAATGCAGCTAATTGGGAACGGAACTCATACCAAGATAGGAATTGAATCTTTCCGTTTTTGAGAAGAAGACCAAGATTGATATATATCTTTGTGTCTAAAGCCACCATACACCACGTGGTAACTTGGCCTCGGCTGGTTCTGGAAACGTGTCCAAGAATTTTGTTGCGAGAACCAAGACAAAGTCGTCCCATGGACAAAATTGTGGATAACCGTGACACGATCTGTCACTTTAAAAAGACCAAAAATTGCAGTCAATGGAGTCAAAGGCTTCGGCCAGTAGTCGGGTTGAAGTTGACGCTCTTGGCCAAGTTGAACCCCGTTGATGCCTTGAGCAGCCTTCTGGTGTGTCAGGATTTCTACTAGTACAGGGCTGCTGGATGAGCTGATGTTCAAGCTTCAGATTCTGAATAAACTGAAGTATGAGCCCGCTGTTCTCGAACGGAAGTGGTCACCGACTCACCAGACGCATCTATTTTGTGTATCATAATTATGTGTTTAAATTTGTCAACTAAAGTCAATACGCCCAAGTGATACAACATTATTCTGCTTCAGAGGAAAAAATATGAACAAGATCATTAACCCACAAATTAGTAATAATAAGAAACCCAGAATTGAAAATTAGACATGCATGATGTAAGCGTCCAGAGATTGAGAGAAGGAAAAGGATGTGATTAATGATAGGGTGAATGTTAGATAGCAAATATTTGGACGCTAGGCTTCTTGACCTTGGTACGAGCAATCTGCATGAGAGCTCCAGTCATAGGATCTCTTCGATGGATGATGACCAAGTTGCTATCAACTGCGCCAACGACAACAAAGCGACCGACGGTATCATGACTGATCGCAAAGTGTCTAGCTGTTCTACCACCCACCGGGTAAAAGGTAGGTGAATCAAGCATGCCATCGTCTGAAGATCGAGCAAAGACAGCAAATGTGTTGTCTTCGATCGGTCCTGCGGTTGACATGGGTCTGTTGGTAGCATAGATAAAGTGACCATCGGGCGAGGCCGCAATCTCTCCAGCACCAAAGTTATCTGCATTTGCGTCCGTAGGTAGTGTCCCGAGCGCGCCGATGATTTCAGCCTTGTGACCGTCTTGACTTGAACGATCCAGCTTCAAGATAAATATCCTACTGGAAAGCTCGCAGACAACATAGATAAAGTTTTCGACAATGACCAAGTGGCGAGGACCAGTTCCGGGGGGGAAGATGACCGGCTCGACTTCGGACAGGCGCCCACTTGGATCATTGACCTCGAATATTCGCAGTTTATCAGCACCCAAATCTGGCACGAACGCTAATCGACCACCCTTGTCATAAACTGCCTGATGTGCAAAAGCTGTCCGACAAAGATCCATGGGGGTAAGCTTATTGGTAGGACTTCTTCTATCAAGGGCTACGATTATTCAATGAACCCAGAACTGACCGTGTCTTTGACGTTGCGTATTAGGTCCTGAGCCGTGAAGGTGTACGGTTTGAACTGGCTCGCTCGACAGAATTTCACTCTTCTTCTCAATCTTGAACAGGTCGACGGCGGCACCGGCACTTCAGTTTACGAACATTCCCAATGTAGATGTTAGAGAGGTATGATCAGTCGTAGGCTCAGCCAAAAGAGATGCGCATTCAAACTCACTAAGATGCTACCAAGAGAAAGCGGCCATCGGGGGAAACTTGGGCGGCAGCAGGAATGCTTCCCGTTTTAGCGCTTGAAACAGCGGTAATCACCCCATCCGAGTCAATCTGGCCAGAGTAAACACCCCCAGTGTCTTTCTTTCCCTGGAAATTTGAGACTTCATCCGTACTATTGCGATTTGGTATAATAAGTGAATCAGGAATCAGTATCAATGTTCTACTCAGGACTTTAATCCTGATTGAAAAGTAAAAGCTGACCTGAAGATATATTTCCCAGTAGGATCCAGCGTCAACCACCCTGGTTTTTCTCCCATTTCCTTGGAAACAGACAGATTTTGAAAAATATAAGAAGAAGTATCGAAATCTAGGGTGGTAACTTCTCCGGCATAACCTACAAAAATTCATATTTTTAAGCGCCCTTTATCAACTTGTGTCCTGGGCATACTATCTTATCACACCTACCTCCAACAAAGATCCTCAGAGTGTCTTTTTTGGCCATCACTGCCCCTGCCAATGATATCGTAGCCCATACGAGTTTCGGCGTGGATGCGAAAGAGAGCATTGTTCAACCTGATGGGTGTACGCACTAAGTAGTTGGTTCACGAGTATGAGAGCGGTTGAGTTAGGTAACGAAGGGCGTAGAGATAGTGGTGGTTTGCTTGTCTGAGGGGAAGATATGAAAGCAAGGGGGGGTAGAAGGATTTTCCCCAAACCTCTGGGATTAATTTGAAGCTACTCTTGCAGTGCGTGTTTTGATGGCGAGCCGTAATTTCATCTTGAGCGGGCAAACATCTCGATTGAGCGTGGCTGATGTTGTGCTGCTTGCAGGCCATCCTCTCCATGAGCCATCTTTGTTGTCCCGCCCTCTGCGTTGACGGTCGCGGTGCATGGTTCAATGGGACTCTTGTCAGTCAGATGTAGTCGAAAAGCTTTCCTTCAACCAGCCTCCTGTTCACTGTCGAGATCAGGTTCTGATGCTTCAGTTCTTAACTTACTTGCTCAGCACAACATCAGAGGTGTTTGTTAGGTTTCACCGCCTTCTTTACCTTTCTTCTGTTTGGGTTTCGGCATCAGTCTTCGTCCTGGTCAAGAGCATTAATCTGCTCCGGGAACCATATATGCTGGTCAAAAGACCTACGGCTTCCTGGAAACAGAAATCTAGAGATGCTTTGGTCAAAGAAGATTTCAGCCGCCTCGGTATCTTATGTCGTGCTTACAAATGCCTTCTCTCTATTGTGGCACAAGGTCTGTTTCACCTAGCCTCGCGTTCTCCCGACGGTCTTCAGTACCTGCCATGCCGCGATTATTTACCTCCGAGCTCAATCTCAGGTCATTTGTGTTGTCGACTGTCATCCGAGGCAGCGGACTCATGTTCGGGATAGGCTCGACAGGGCTTTGAGAAAAAGTTTCATGTGGAATTTTCAGATTTTGCGGTTTGACTCATTAACCTTCCTAACAGCCAAAGCATCAAGCCAGAGACTTACCATCAATTGTGGTAGTACCGTGCAAACCCTCAGGATACAAATTGCTACTTCTCAACATCCTCGAGCTCGGTGCTCAACACTTTGAGGCAATATGAAGATCAAAAATGGTCGCACAATTTTTCAAGGGAAGAACTGGCATGCATAACTCAACTGTCTCCTCCTTCCTGCTCTCATAAACAGCCAAACAAGGTCCAATTACATCTTACTCATTTTGCAATTGAGACAGTCAATGGAACCCTGTTTGTTTTAGTGAGAAGCAAAATAATTTGTGATGATGTACACCAAACTGCTTTTTCGCTATCATCAAGTTCGAATAGATATAAGAGACGTATATTATGATGGATACAAGAAAGATGCTTTTATCATTTGATTCATATCTTACAAGTCATCAGACCCACTACCTTCACATCCAAACGGAATCTAAGCGGCAACACCCCTACAACCTCTCTTCTAATATACAAAACTTATTCAAGCAGGCCATCTGATCCGTTTCACATAACTTTTAATCTCTGAGACGATCTTTTCCTTCACAAGTTCTTCTCGTCCAGACACAATATTGATAATCGCTTCATTCAATTCGGCTGATCCAAGAATATCAATATCTGCGTGTGAGCAAATTAAATCAGTATATACTGTTCCCTGGTGCGGGTGAAACTCGCTTCCATGTCCAACGAAACAAATTTTACGTACGATCTGCAGTGGTAGAGCCTCCTCTGATATCAAAGCCTTGCGGTCGATGTTCAATCTCGTGCGTCACCACTCGAATCTGTTGATGAAATACCTCCGCCCCGACAAACAGCATAGATTCTCCGTCAATTCCATCCCCATAAAGAAGCAGAGAAGGGTTCTTACACCAGCTGGATTATAACTCTTCCTTTGCCATCCATCCACACACATTGCACCTAGACTAAGGAGTGAGACTGTTCCATCACCATCACTGAAGGTCACGCCATTCTTGATCTTTGGTCGCTCTTCGTCAAGACTGACTTCATTGTCAACATATACATGTTGACTTCCGGTTACCTCATCTTCATCTTCCTTGTACCAGTACCCCCTCTAGAATCCAACAAAATTCGATAAGATTTTGATGAACTTCCTATTTTCCAATTAAAACAAATACACTGACTTCGGTGGGTTTGCCAACTCCGTATAAACAGTAGATCGACATGCTCTTGGCATTAGGTAATTGAACTTCAAGCGGATTGGTCCATTTTCTAAAATCACCATTGTTTGCCTTCAATTCTTCTTCATCTGTTGTGATTCCAAAACTATGGTTTGTCTGAAGCATCTTTCCATATTGAGTTGGTGTATGTTGTAGCAAGTACTCGTAGGCCCCTTCCATCGTTAGATTTTTTGTTGACGTCTTATCATTTGGTCGGAAATTGTAGACCTGGTGGTAAAATCAACCCGAAAGTCGGTTACATAGAAAATATCAGCAGCGGATATCGTCACTCACGTTTCCGCTGGTCAATGTGGCATTTTCTGGATCATCTGGCGCTCCTTGAGCAGTACCCTGGGGAAAACGAAGGGAGTCAAGAGCTCGTTTCAATGTAATCCAGCGAATATAACCGAAAGAATTACTAACCCAAATGACATTGCCACCTTTAGGCCAAAGTGCTGCTGACCCGGCCCAAGACCTGAACAAATCAGCTCGCTCTTTTCTTGAGAAAAGCTTTTCAAGCACATAAACCCCCGCAGCATTTAATTCTACCGTGTCTCGCATTTCACCACTCAACAAAGCCGCCAGAGTCTTTGGAACGCCTATCGAAGACACATCAGAATTCAAATTAAAAAATAACGAGTGAAAAGTCGAGACACACCTAAAGTCGTTCCTGCGATATTCACGAAGCTTTCTATATGGTTCTCTACCCAGTCTGCGCCCCCATTTCCAAAATGCTCACCACTAGCTTCTACCCATCTAAAATGAAGACGAACAAAGATATGAGACCAGTCATCCATCGGATTTAGGGACAAGTGAGACGCGATGTGCCAGTCATCTTTATTCATAAGTGACTCAACTTGAGAAAAAAGAGCACGATGCTCCCACCCATACTATGACTGACAAGTACAGTCTTTTTCCCGAGGATTTGCTTGGAATGTTCAATGGCGACTTTCATACGAGAAAAATATCGATCACGAATCTCCAAGTTCAATGGGGTTAGGCGCCAGTCATACGCCATTAGTGACATATCCAATGGATCGTAATCCAGTACTGCCAAATCTGACTCTCACAACACATAAGGAGGATCAGTGATTGTCTGCATTCGATACCGTCAGAAAGACATGTGTCAACTGACTTTCGATGATTTTTTGCCATATCCTATTCAAGAAAATGATGCAATTGGTTTGGTCAGTATGATATCAAAGCGAGGTATGCAGCAGTGGTTAGAGCAAGGAAGATGATGCGCATACCAATATCCCTGAACAAAGTAAGCCGCTGCATCAAACCCTTGAGCAGCTCTGACTTTGACGCCAGGTGGATCCAGACCTGTTTCAAGATCTAGCTTGATAGCTTTCAGCCAAGCTTCTTTCCTGGTTACTACAGCCCTCAACTACGATACAGGACGTGAAGATTAGTCATATTTGTAATTTTGAAGTGAAGAAGCAAAAAGAGACTGGGGATCATACCATAGCTGCGGTCCCCCAAATTCGATTGCGGAAGAATGGTGCGTGTTCTTCTGTTGTACCCCAGCTCTCCAAGCCCTTTTTCCGAAAATGTGAGATTCGAATAGAAGATATCTGAGATCATTGTCTTGACTGAAAACAGTTCACGTACGCTGGAGATAATTCCAGGGATCAACAAAACTGCGTGTTTCTTTTGCAATCCGTTTGATAATGCTTGTCTTCCAACCTTCGAGGTGTGAGATATAGGGGGAAATCGGAAGTTCAAATTTAGATAGAAGATTGCTCAGTTTTAGAATCGAAATTTCAAGTTTAGGAAGAAACCTACCGTGAAATCGTGATTTTTAAGCCAAGATTTATTGGAGGAGGATGGAAACACGTCCGAAAGATTCAATTGAGGTAACATACTCGATAACTCTCTCGCGTTGATCATCTCTTTCATGTTTGAAAAAGTTTGATCTAGATCAAAATCCAAGTCTGAAAAAGACGTCGGTGCGTCTGTGAATAGCCTGTTTTAGTCAATGGATTTCAATTTCAGAATCAAGTTAGCTCAAGCTTACGTGCCAGATATGCAACAGATAGAAACCTTGAATGACATACCATCCTAAGAAAGCGCCGAGAAGACCACCGATAATAAAGAACCATCTTCGACGTGCAAAAATGCCTTGGGTATGACGGCTGCTTGTGCCAAGCTGTTTATCTTCGATGAGAAATGACTCGGACAAATCTATCTCGTTCCACGGTGTACCAGGCTGTTTGATCAGGGAAGATTGTCAATTGAATTGCTCAGTCGAGCTGAGGGCAAGTTGCACTTGTCTTTATCTAATTGCTTAAAGGGGATGACCAACTAACAGCTAACAGTTTCACGTCCCCGTGGCGTCCAACCTTCAATGTTGCAGTAAAATTTTCGGATAGAGGACTTGATGAAGATTACACAAATATCATGTCAGCCATCTGAAATACCAATGATCGATGTTTCATGCCCTGAGTACACCATATTTCTCTTTACCTATTTTCGGTTTCGCCTGATTGGCTCTTGGCATCTTGATACTTCAAACCTGAGTTAATCTTTGGTGGTTTGTTAACTTGACCTTTCCTTCTATGACGTAGTGAATTTTTCTGATCGCCCTCGTCCTCGCTGCATGCTTTGGTATTATTTTCCTCCATTCTGTATGTACTCCCTTCGAAAATATTGATGTGATGACTGTGACGCGATTGAAGGCTGGTGGCGAAGTTGTTGGATCTTGTACCTTGCTCCTTTTCTTTTAATGTCGTTCTCGCATGTTTCGTGTGACATCATCAATAGACGACAAGTCCGAATTCCGAGTCAAACCAGCTGCGCCGCTCGGGTGACGGTTCAAGGCCCGGCCGTGGCCTTGGGTCGGCGCCGGAATGCCCGATCAGCTCTCAGCAGAGTCAGCATAGCTTGGGGCCAAGACCTGGGCCAGGTTATGATAATGTTACATGTAGCAAGCTGCCTGAGGCACAGTTGGTTTGAGGGTTGTCTCAGCCTGGCCAAGATAAAGACCATCCAGTGACCTGTTTATAAAAAACAATCAGAAGATTGGTTTACATTTTCACACCACTGTGATCAAAGAACATTGAAAGGACAACAATTGTGGGCGGAAAGATAGTGCAAGATACTACATATTTTGGGATTTCTTGGTGTCTTGAGATGCAACTTGAAGGTAAAAGGAGTAGGGTTGAGCTTGGCTGTGTAATGCAATAAATCCATGGAATTCATATCTTGTTATCTATGATGTAGACCACTTTTCATTGGGCTTCAGATTAGTCTACATCCATATCTCAAGGCTTTGTGGTACCTTGGGTGTTTGAGTGGTTTTCACTGGATTCATGATTTCATGTGTGATATGATGTGGACTGGTCCAGAGCTGGGTTTCATCTTCTCTTGAATGAATTACTTTGACTCCAACTCTGTATTACACTTGAAAACTGCACAAACACTTTTGTTCACTGTGTAAACAAAGCTCAAGGAACAAAGATTTCCCATGCAGGTGTCATATCTGGATAGGACAAGTTCAGATAACTACAGCTAAGTTGATCAAGTCCCTGCTGGGGATTCAGCTTACATGGGAAGGACTGATGGCTTATCCACAAAATTTGGTGTATGGGCTAGATAAGTGTAGCTGATGAGTTTTTCAACTAGTCCACTCTTAACCCAAGAAACACTTTATCCTCCCACTTAGACTACATACACTGCTTATAACTATCTATGTATCATGACAAAATGTCCAAAAACAGACTTGAAAAAGGGTTTTTTTGGCAACAACCCAGCTCATCTGGTGGTAAGCCTTCAAATTGGCAGTATGAACAGCTTTGTAAGAAATTGTTAAGTTGAGGTCACATATTCCTGAGACATGAGCAGATAATTAGAAGTTACCTAAGTGAGTGTAGTCAAAAGCAGAGAGCATGGCATTTCTGAGTTACAAAGGACATCTATCAGCCACAAGTGAAGAGGGTTGATCAACTCTTGAGCCAAGATTTTATGGCTCACATGTCCAACTGGGGAATATTTACGCTACTTAAAGTTGTGTATAGTTTTTTATATATAGTTCTCTTGTTTTTTTACAACTATAAACAAAAACTATAAAGTACATCTTGTTGGGTAATTTACCCTTTTTCAAAGGCTGGGATGAAATAACAATAGCACATGATGAGCAAAGTGTGCAACAGGTCCTCAAAGCTAGGATACTTTGGGACCCCAGTATACTTTTTTTCTGCCAGAGAGCCAAAAAAGTATAAAAGAAAACTATATACACGTAACTATACAACTTTGAGTACTTTAATTAGGCCCTACTGCTTTGTGAAGAAATGGTGTTGTTTGAAGCTTTGCAGTGCCAAACTCTCCAATTACTTTTGCCTTGTTTTATCTTTGAGAACTGTATGGTCCAATTCCACTACATGATCACAAAGCGGTCTTGAGGTAGAACACTTTGTGAGAAAAGAAATCTTGAATGAATCAATCAGTTTAGATTATCAAGGATCTGGCAAAAAGGACTAGCATCACTGCCAAAATTACACATTTTCCTCAAGTGGGAATGGGAAAATGATTGAGAGTATAGTTTGTCATAAAAATATCTACCACTGTGCATCTGAGACACAACACCCCCATTACATGTGTGCAGCAGGCTGAGTAATTAGGTGGCTATCATTTACAAGTAGACACAGAAAAGATATGCCACCCTTGGGGCCAAACTGGCTTACATTTGGGTGTATTACATATGTGATAGCAATACCTTGACTGTGAGGACTGGGTGCTCTTTGTAGGAGTACTCAGTGCTCACTGAAGGGTAGAATGGTAGGTTTATTAAATTTAACTTCTTTATTTCAAATATGTAGTAGTTACAAATTGAAGTAAAGAAGGAAAATTAAAGAGAAGAAAGGGGACTGACAGTCTGTTTGGACAAATCCAGACAGACTTCAGTTAATTGACTCCTAAAAAGGAGATTCAGTAATTATAATATGATGTCTATTATAATATATGAAGGTTGGATCCTGGACCTTCCTTTAATCTTTATTGTAACAGATCAAAGAGTGAGTTAGTTCACCAATCTGGTTGTCCTTAAAGTCACCAACTTAGGGTTATTCTTAAGGTCACCAGCCTGAAGTTCTTCTTAAGGTCACTAGCCTTGATTGGGTTTCTACTTAGGGGAAGTAGAGGATCCAGAGGGAAATGAAGAATTGTATTACCTACTTTTGATCAGGAATCTGATTGAAGTTGATGAAGCTTATCACTAGTCTTATTTGTATAAGACTCTTGATATTTTACTTCAGTTGAACTTTAATTGTTCTTTAAAATTAGTGGGTAATAATTGCTTGGGGGATTCTCTGAAGGCTGAGAGAGGAGGGTTTATATACTCTCCTCTCCAAACCTAACTGTAGTGATATTTGTTATTATCACTACATTGGTTCAGGTTTAGTTATTGACATGTAGTACTGATTGTTACTAGTAATGCTTAATTACATATACACCTTGTGTGTGGTATGTAATATAAGCATTTAACTCTTGACACTGAGTTATGAGTTGTAATTGGTGTTTTGTTACATATTACATGTTGTTTTACAGGTCCATATATATGTAATAAAGGTTTTAATACATTGTATTACATGTTACATACAGTCTATGCTCAGTATGTAACATGTAGTTAATCTTATACATATGTTTCTTACTGTTACAGGTTAGTTTTGGGTACATGTATATGTACTCAGGGCTGACATTGACCCCAAGGGTGACATATCTTTTCTGTGTCTGCTTGGACAGACAGGTCTGCTCAGTTTAGGGCTATGACTTGGCCCTGGACCTGCCTGGCCAAGTCTACCCAAGCACTTCCCAGACTAGGTTGAGGCCAAGCCTGGGGCCTCAAGCTCAGCCTGGTAATAGCAACAAAGGACCCACTACAAGGCTACTTGGGGCCAGGGCCATTGGGAAAATCTTTGTGGAGGCATTGGTAAAGGGCTTGTTGAGGCAATTTTCTGGAAAAATTGACATCATCAAGCATCCGTCCTGCACTCTCAAACTAGCTCACAAGGGGCTGGCCCAAGCCAGGGCCTGCCCAGTGCTGCCCGGTAGCATTCATGTCTTGTGTGGCTGAGGCCGGATCTGACACGGCCTCGTGGCCGGCCCTGAAGGTCCAATTCCGGGTCATAGCCTCAGCTCAGTTCCCTACTCATCTGAATATGCAAGTAAATCACTGTGAGATTAAATCATGTAACGGTTTCCAGTTTGACAAAATTGTCCCAAAAATTGACTATATATACCTCCAGCTACCCAGGCAGCACTCTGGAAGCCATTTGACAGTAACAGGAAGTGTGTTACATGAAGTTGAGTTGCTGAAATTACACCACAGATTTGAGTCAGTGTATGTGGGACCCCGGAGAGCTCTTATTGAGGTGCATGATGTAAAAGAATTTCCTACACTACACACACTTCACCACACTTTACATTCAAAAAAACTTGACCAAATCCCTTGCTCCTCCCTCAATAATAGGCATTGGGCAAAATTTTCGCTCTTTTTTTGATTTTTTTGACCGACAAGCAATGCACCTCACAAAGCAATTTGAAGATTGCAGAAGAGAGTGAGTTTCACAGGTAGAAAGCCCTGTTGCTTTGCCCGGTTACCTTTTTGGGTTAGATTTTCATTTGCCTTGGTCCGATGACCGCTTGACTCTTGTCTTCGAGGTTTCTGCTCGTCAACTCCAGCAGTTTGTGACCAATCCAAAGGATCAATGTTTGAATCAATCAATGTTTTGATTTCAATTTCAGATTGCAATTGGATGAGTATGTCTAGTTTTGAGTCGATCAAATGTGACCCAATTTTGACTTCCAGGTTAGTTGAAAAAGAAAGAATATTTCAGCACTTGATTGATACACTTGTTGGGTGAGTCGATCAAGTTTTGGATTGATCAAAGTCAACCAAGCAATCATTGGATCACGGCTGCTGGGGGATACCCGGGTAGATTCAGAAAAGGGGTACCCTGGGCAAGGTATCTGTGAAATGTCTGAAAGGCTTCTTTTGTGGCGCGATTGGGGCTTGTGGCTTTTACAGGTCAAGCAAGGATGCTCTACGCCAGATGAAATTTTGGAAAAATTTTGTGAAGCAAAACAAGAAATATTTTTTTGCTGTGCTTTTGGTGGCTTTGATATTGGCCAGCCATCCCTACTCAAGGATTCCAAACAAACTGAACTACCTTTGAATTGGTTTGTGCAACCAAAAAACAAAAAAATTCAAAAACCTCGCCCAATGCCTAATGCCTAGCCAGGAGCAAAGCACTTTGTAAACTGTGAAATTCATACCTATACAATTGTGAAGAGTTGTTAATGTGGTGTAGATGCTGTGAAATACACAGCAATTCACAGCAAACATAAATAAAATCTTTTGCATCACCCACCTGTACAAGAGCTCTCCAGGGTCCTGTGTATGTAGCAATTTTTAGAATAGCCAGTCTCAAACCAAACCCGGTTGCCAAAAACCCTGGTACCCCCAGTTGCTTTTTTGGTGGTAACTTTGTGTATTGAGTTGACATTTTTGACACCTCCCAGCCAAAAAGACAACCAGGTGTACCGGGTTTTTTGGAAACCAGGTTTGGTTTGAGAACGGCTAATGGTTTTGCCAAGCTGAAAAAAGTTACAGCATATATTACATATGATTCAATTATGCAGGTGCACAGATAACTGAGCAGGTCTGTATGTACATGATAGCCACTCATTCACTCAGCCAGCTGCACATATGTCACTGCCAGCATTAAAGAGGTTCCCAGATGGGAATATGGGTTGTAGGGATCAGACGGCCATTGTAATATATGTAGTCACAAAGGCTGTCTGATTCCTGCAACCCATATTCCCATCTGGGAACCTCTTTAATGCTGGCAGTGTGTAGTGTGGGTGTTATGGCTCAGGTGTGCAATGATAGATCCTTTTATGACAAACTATACTCTTAATCATTTTCCCATTCCCACTTGGGGAAAATAGCGGTACACAAACATGAAAACCTGACCTGAAAACCCATGGACAAAACCCCAGACACAATTGGGCTGTCATGGGTTTTGTCCATGGGTTTTTAGGTCAGGTGTTCAAGTTTGTGTACCGCTAATGTATAATGTTTAAAGTGTATGTTTTTCACTATCCTGTGATCAAAAGACTAGAAATCAACACTGGACTAATTTTTGTTTTAGTGCATTGTGTAAATCAGAAACATTCTGCAACTGCAAGAGTTGTTCAACCAAAGAAGTCTATTTTGTTTATTATTGAGATTTTCAACCATTTATGTTGATGTGATGTCCAGAATTGGGGCCTGATTATTTTGTTTGGGGATTCTGAGTATTGTCAATTTGAACCATACCAGTGTTCCCCTGAAGACTAATTGTGAAACTAAAGGAAATTGATGGACTTCAAACTTTGTCAAGGATTGCCAGTATGAGAAAGGCTACTCTGTGTAGGCAGGCAAGATCATTGGCCCCATCACAAGTACTTTCAGTGATTCTGGAACCCAAATATTCTCCTAAACAGAACGACAATCTTAAACCCACTTGGTACAATATCTGGTTCTCCAACAAAACATGGAGATTCAAGGACAGTTGATTTTGTCCCAGCATTGTAGATGGTGTTCACTCAAGTGATTGAGAGCATACTTAAAATATGTTCAACCCCCCACTTTGACTTGCTATGTGACATGTCCTTCATCACAATTGTTGTGTGTTAGGCCCAAACCACAAACACTTGCCAGCCAAATTTCCCTGGCTCACACAACAAATTTCATAGATAGGCCATAAGTTATTCTCTGGAAAGCTGACTTGCCAGGACGGACTTGGTCAAGTTAGCTGTATTTTGTTGTGTAAAAGCACTCTGTTCCATTACACATGGCAGATAAAATGTTTCTTGCGCTGTGCTTACAAACAAAAAGGTCTTTGCAGTGATAGACCACTCAAGAGTGAGACAGAGTTTGAGTAAAATCATCTCATGAACCTGTTTCAGAAAAGATAAACCCCAAATATACACCACATCAGATCACTCATGGAATTCTTAATCCTTGATCCACTTCAAGCAACTTGAGCAACTTCAAACAACCTCAAAATACTACAAAACCTCCACATGTCCATGCAAACTGACTTAAAGCCCCATGAAGTAGGATGATGTACAGCAAGAAATGCATTCACTGATCTGCAATGGCGCACAGACAAGCTCAACTGCACTCCTTCTACCTGCAAGTTGCAGCTCAAAACATGAATCTCCCCAATCAAACAGACACAAAGTTCTTACTGGCAGCTGGACCTGACGCAGAGTGCTTGATACAGTGTTCGATAGGCTTATATGTAACTCAATCAACAAAAAAGTGTAAAAGCTGGATGGATACCGAGGGATATGGACATAGATCCATATGGATATGGCAGACCATGCCACTGCCAGACGCATCACTGCAAAGCCAAACAAACACGGGCATATAATTTCCTTTGTCAGGAGCTGTTTTTGAGTCCCGGTTCCAAGGCTCAACCATTGACTATGTACCTGACTACCATGAGTGACCATGAGGTCAAGAGGAAAAAGGGCACACCATGTCAAGAAGATGACTTCAGAAGTTCTGAAAAAGGGACCCCTTGTGTAAAAAGAGTTTCGAGACGTATTCCCAGATAGCCCCCTTCCAGAAAGTCGTTCGAGAGTCCATTCATCGTGGTTTTGGATTCCGGAGATGGAGGCCGGCCATTCCGCAGTGATCAGGCGGGTAAATTGCTCATGATCGAAAATACCAAAACTGGCCCAAAGTTTCTTGGCAATGGCCGCAATCCAAAACAAGTTCGAAAGTCAATCAAACCTCCGTGAATCCATGGAATCAAATTACAAAGCCTTGATTGAAGTGACGCTCAGTTTTACATCAACACGGAATGAACCTGGTCATGTCGGACTGACTTGACCTCGTCAAAAGTCGAGCGACAGAGAGGAAGTTTCAAACTTGAACTTTGAAACTCTCTAGCCCTTCAAAAAACATCCAAAAGATCAGCATGGCAGAAGATGCCCGCCAGTTGAAACTTAAGACCGTCTTAAAGGGCTACCCGCTATCTCAAGAAGTTTACGTGGCAAGCGATAGATCTGTAGGGCTTCCCAAGGCTTGCTCTGCAATCCATCTCACTTAACTCCACCATTGCCTACCTCGCAGTGGGCTTGAGTATGAACGGCAGAGATGTTCGTTCTGATAAGATGGAAGCGGACGTCACACAGCACCGCCGGTATCGCCAAAGATGCGATCAAGTTCGAGACATATGATTTGGGAAGACCAACAGCATGTGTTTTGGATCAACTTGACGCGTATTGCAGATAGTTCTAGCGAATCTCAAGGACGCTGCGCGCCATTGTAATCGGACAAGCCCCACTGTGGTCATCGCGCATCACGCGTCCACGCAGAAAATTTGTGATCTTGCCTGTCTGATGGTTCTCTCGAGCTGTGCGCTATTCACTGCGATGTCTGGTGCTGGTCGTCAGGAATCAAATCGGGATCATGAACCTATGGACGGACCCTTCACATAGGAGCTACTTCAATGTTGTGTAAATGCACCTTGATGATGCATGTTCATCTAGCTACGCTATGATCAACAACAAGCTTTATTGAGCCTTTTACAGCTGATCGGTGAGGGTGATGACCCGCACTTGGAAGATCAAATGACAAGAATTTTCCACACCTTTTCACTCCTTCCCCCCAATGTAGACCAGAGGCGTCATTGGTGAGATGAAGTCTCCGTGATTTCACAAGGCAACCAGGCAGAACAAGGCGCTGATGAAGTCCATGGACCATATGTAGAGATGGGTAGCGGGTGCACAATGAACGGCATGTATGTATGACATGTGGGGCTAGTGTTTGAGGTGGCAGTCTGTTTGTTTGGATGACATTTATTAAGCGTCTGTAACTCTTCTGAGACTGTTCTCGCTCGGCAAATCACACCGCCCACCCTCATTTTACATATGCGAGTAGATGTAAGTCTCCCACCTACACTGTAAGATGACGAAATCATAAATGACAGAAGAACTCCATCCAATCAATTTTTTTCACTCCTGTTTCGAGAATTTGAATTTTTTTGTGTTTCCTTTTTTCTCCTTCTGAATCTCTTGACAAGCAAGCTTGATTGAGTTCGAGGAGTGAACTTTGAAGTTACTAGGTTCTTCAATTCTAGTACATATATAAACACCCTTTTCTATTTCTCCTGGCCGAGTCTGAACCTGCACATACCTCAACTTCAAGCAACAAGAACTCCTTCCAGAGTTTTTCATCGCCACTCATCCAACGACCAACAGTCATTCCTTGTCTCCTTTTTTTTCAGTCTTTCAGATCGATCACCCACCCCAATCTTTGACAAGTTTAGCTCCTTATACCTCCACCTTCGTTGTTATCATCCCTACAACTTCCTCCCATTCACACCTACCCAACTTGTTACGTGTCTGAGCTCCCCTCTGTCGATATCATCCTCTTCTTTCGGAACCGGAGTATTTTCAGAGTGTCTTTGATACTCTCCGCGGTCCTAACAGTCAATACTTATCCCGACACTCGCCGTCACGGTGAAATCTTCCCGGTTTAACATGGTCTTATCTAAACATAGTGGCATACTCGCCTTACTCATCACAGTCCTTCTCACGTCCGAGTGCTTGGTATCAGCAAAAGCGGCACAAGACAAGCACCTACACAAACGTATCTCTTCCGACAAAGGCAAGGCACTGCATAAACGTATCGATGCCGCGGAGCTCTTGAAGAAAGGCGACGTGACCCTCAACAATTGCGATTTATCCGAGAAGTGTGATGACGGAATCGACCTCGGATCAGATCCACACAAGGACAGTTACGGAGAAAACACAGACGGATCGGCGCAATGGTCCTCTCTCGGACTTCGTAGCTCGAACTTGCATGTGAATCGTATAGCCGTAGGCTTTGTGCCAGCTTTCAACGAGAAGAAGTCTCCTAATAGCCCGGCTGATATCAATGCTAAACTTCCGAGACCAATGTCGATTGTAAGTCGAATCTTTTCGATCAGTGCTTTTCGATCAGTGTACCTTGTGAAAACTGATTGCACTTTTGATCGGCCGCATTTACATACGGATCTCAGGTGGGAGACTATGTTGAGATCGATGACACCTTATCAAATCTTGGTTGGCACGTTCCGACCATCAAGAAACTTGAAGGCAACCCTGTCTGGTGTATTGGACTTATGCCCACTAAAGGATTGGAGTCTATCACATGGGAAGTGGCAGACAAGATTGCCAAGAAGCTCAAACACATCAACGATCAAGGAATTACTGTCTGGCTTAGATTTGGTCACGAAGTAAGCATATAAGTTCTTCGATTTACCAACCAGCGCCTTATACTGTGCTCTCAGAGACTACATCGAGGCACTGTGAACTCATCGTTTTGTAATATCATTCATTCTCTTAGATGAACGGGGAATGGTACTGTTGGGGCATGAAACCAGAACGTGAGTGCTGCTTGACTCATAGTCCTAGCAAGCTGCACTGTCTAATTAGAAATTTTCTTCTTTCGATTTCAATTCAGTCTTCAAAGAGAAATGGAATTTGCTTGGTGAACGAGTCAAAGCGACCACAAGTATGACGTGTAAGCTCTTCTTTTTATCACTGACCTGTTGACCCGCGTTTGAACATGAATGCTCTTCTCCTATGCTCTTTGTAGATATGTTATGGTCTCCTAACGCTATCTTCGGGGACAGCATCGATTCCCTCAAAGGAGGCTACACCAAATACTGGCCTGGGTCGAAGTATGTCGACATTGCAGGTATGTTGACTTTGTAAGCCTTTGTCTACAACGTACGAGCTGAATGCGGCCGTCTTCTAGGTCTTTCTTTCTATCACTGGGGAAAGTCCTATCACAGGTTGAACATTGCACCCGACCAGGACGAAGTTGTAGGCAAGATTCACGAATTTAACAAGGTCAGTATTTCTTTTATCAAACAGCATGTTAGCTTTCAAAAACTGATTGAACACTTGTGCTGTCATACGCGGTCGAATATCTATTATCAAGCTTTACGGCGATGGAGGAGAGGGTAAACCGATTGTCATTGCCGAGACTGGTTTGTTCCACGCTTCACCTTTCTTACTAGGCTTCTTCATGCGGCTTACTAACCACGAACTTCACTCCAGCTGCCAGTTATACCTACAATCAGTGGACCAAGGCCCCGGTTGAGGGAGGTGCCTCCGAACTTGATATCAAGATGAAATGGGCACACTTGTTGCTTGACCGTTACATCAAGAAAGTTGTCCCAAATCTGCGGGCAATGATATGGGTTAGTGTAGCCCTTACCTTGAGGGCTTTCCTTTGCTTTTCATCGATTCTCCGGCTGACGCAACCTCATTTGACCTTTATCTGTTCAGTTCGAAATCATCAAAGATGAGAATGCCACGTCAGTAATTCTGTACTCCATCACAAATCTAAACATCAGCTGATCTTCCTTTGTTGATTTGTTTTATGACCAAATTCATCATTTAGCGGTGACACTCCTGTCAGAACTGAAGATTTCAGGTTGATTGTTGGAAACCGTCAAGTCAGTTCGGCCGCCGCAGAGTTCTTCAAGAACAGCGTATAGGTGATACCAAATCATCAAAGTAGTACTCTCCTTGGACCGTTTCACCTTTGTCCTTTGAGATTTGGATCCTTCTATTAAACTGTTCCCAAGTGGGACTACGAATTTAACGTTCTCCTTTTTCTCTTCTGATACCATCTGGTCAATATATCCCTATATATATTTATGGTTTCTTTGTTTATTGTTTTTTTTTCTAAATCGATCGTAAGATTGTGAAATTCTTATTTCATTCTGTCGTTTTTGCATTCATTCTCTATTTGATACTTGTGAGGACACAATCTTGCGTCTGTGTTGTCTTTGTTCCTTTTAACCGTTTCTGCTCTGTTCTTTTTTGGTGCTAAGATATTATTAGTTAAAGCTGGTAATTTGCTCTGTGTGATAAGTTTCCTGAAGCTGTGATCCAGGAGTCACTCTTGTTCGCGTGCACTCTTATGTTAGAACTGCCTTGGAGCTCATGCATCTGGTCAAATACCAATGTCCGCTATCAACATGAGGCTCCAAATGCTGTAACGATTTGTTTCTGAGAATGCACCAAACGGAACATTTGAGGATAGAAAACTCACGTGAAACACATCCTGCGAGTAATGGGTACAAGACATACACAGTCTGCTCCCGAGGTCCCCTTCCCCTAGAGGCAATCCCTGGAGGGGTGCTGACTGTAGCTTTCCAAAAGCCCCACCACACGCCGCCTCTCTCGCTGAGAGGGACTGTGTTGAGTATGAACATGAGTCGTAGGAGTGGGATGAGCTAGGATGTGTGAAGTGCTGTGGTGGCGGATTTAAGGCCAGTCTTTGGCAATAAGGTTTGGTTGGGGTCAATCAAACTCAGGCAAGGGCAGCATAGGGCAGCATTCGATGGTGTAGTCCCTAATTCCAAGTTCCATGGACTTCTTATTTTCATTCACCCTTGCTTTGAAGTGTTGGCTATCTATTCTTTAGTGCGACAGCAGATCATCTTCGAACCCAGCAAGCAAATACTCACGATCCTCACTCTTCAAATTCTAGTCGATCCTCCCTCATCTAAATGTCTCTCACACTCGAGTCAAATTCAATCAAGTGTGAAGTTGAAAGTTTGATTTGATTTATCAATTTGGATTTGTTTGCAATTGTCAAGATCAAGTTTTGTAATTCACGTGATACAGTAACTTCTCAAGTTCTTTAATCCTATCAAAGGCTAAAGAAGCGTACCATCTTTAACTTCTTCTTGTTTCATCTGATCTTATCCTTCACTCGCTTTTTCTTAATAGGCTTTTCAGCTTGGATATCTTAATCCTTTATCAGAGAGAAGGTTTTGATATCAAGGTACGTTTTTTTTACTCTGCATGACTCGGATTACGATTTCTTTAAATAAGATATTTCACTGATATAAACTCTTTAACAAAAGTGATGAGCGATAGGTGGGAGGCTGAAGGTGCATTGAGTGAGTGAGGTTTCATCAATGTGATTTATTTTACTTTTTGGTTTGGATGGCTAATTTAATGATTCGATCGAATGCTTGATTTTGTTGGATAGCCATTTTGGTTTCGTAAGTTGTGATGACGTCATCCTCTCAACTTCACTGGAACGAGATTTACTCTTCAACTTCTTCCATTGACAATTTGGAATCCTGTCTGACCACATCACCGGTCACCCCAATACAGACCGCTTATTGGAGTATTATCGATGGTCATCGGTTGCTCGATCTTAGATGATTCCGGATACGAAGACTATCAACCGTTATATCTAGCAGCTCGAATAGGTGCATTAGGAGGACCGATAGCTGCATTTTTCTGTTTACTCGTCTCAAGTATCTTCACCATGGATGATATTGGTGGTATACCAGAGATGGATCCTGAAATTGTTAGATGTCAAGTTAGAATGGATCAAACTCGAATGGCTTGGGGTTTGATTACTCCTTATTTGATCGGTCTGGTTGGAGGTCCACTTGGATCTGCTATTCTACAAGCTGCTCAATTGGCAAAATCAATCGAACCTCTCTCGGCTGTACGTGCTGCTGCTGTGGGAGGCATCTTTGCAACACCGATCTATTATGTCTTTGGATATATTGTTGGTTTCTTAGTTTTTTGATGTGAGAATGAGGTTTATGAATTACTGATCAAATCATGATACTGTGGGCTCATCATTGCTTTTTATGACTTTTCAGTTGGCATGTATCTTTAGTCCATATCTAAGAGAGCCACCTTTATTAGTCGATGAACCTGTGGGGATCCCATGAAGCACATCACATCAATTCTACGTTGAAGTTCATAGAAAAAAAAAACTGTAACCACGACCATCAAGTTGTTTGTAATTTTCCTTGCAGACTCTCATCATTTGATTTCTCTTGTAAGTGTAAATAAAGAACTTGTATGTATTGAATCCAGACCCAAGATTTCAGTCTATTCATTCCCAATTCCCATTTGTAAACTTCATTTCCTTGTATTCAAAGATCTTTCAAGCTATTGGGGATTTTTTTTGCATCATCAAAATGTGTAAATGTGTTTGTTTCCATCAGATATTCAGTAGTAACATGATTTCAAAGATCCAATAAGAACTTCTCGCAATGATGTAAATAATGATCTGGGCACATTTTGAGCTATGATAACTTGTTATATTTCTGGCTTCAGTGGCTGATTGATGGCATTGGCAGGATATTTTGTTCAATTCTTTTTGATTTAACATCATCCTCTTGATGACCAACAAACCAATCCAATGATGGTTCAATTGAAAGTACAAATTGAATATGTGAGCATGGTTTGTGATTATATATACAATTAAAAATTCAATCCGATTCTTTTTGATGATATTTTTCGTTTGTCTTTAACTTGTGAAGTCTTTTGATGAATAATTCGTTAGACTTCTTAAGAAAACGGGTTGGTATTTCGCTTGTTTAGGGCCCGTTCGGCTGGATTTCGAAAAAATCGTTACACAAAAACGATTTTTCGATCTGCCCCTTTTTCGAGGGGCAGATTGAAAAACTCGAAATTCGGCTTTTTCGTTTACCGAACAGTCGACCAAATCGGTCAATGAAAAATCAAAATGGAGGGGCAAATGAGCCCAAAAACTCTTTTTGGTCTCAAAAACAGCCTCAGGGCTGTTTTTCAAAATTGAAGATTTTTTGATCAAAAACCGTTGCCGAACGCTGCTCTTTTTGTTAAAAACCAAAAACCGTATTTGGCCAAATACGGTTTTTGGCTTTGGTGGAGTATTTGGCCAAAAACCGTATTTGGTTTCCAGCCGAACGGGCCCTTACTGTTTTCGATGATGATTTTCACTTCACAGCAAATTCATCAATAATAATCAACTCATTCTCATCGAACTTCTTCACCGTCATTTCTTATTGTTTCACTCCTCTTTCCACTCTCACCCAGTCTCTTCTAAATCGTCAATTGAATGACCTTATAGCATCTTCAAGCATCTCCATGGATCTACATAATTTACTTATTCTGTCATCAAACCTTTAAATTGAATATCGAACCTTGCAGTTTCATGCATACAGGTGCTCAACTTGGGCGTGCGTTTGCAAAACGGCAATCATATACATTCCTATCAATCAGACTCAATTCCTTGCTCTTCAAAACTCTCTTTTCTCAACCATTCATATGTACCTCTCAATCAAACCAATATATCTTCCATCCATCCAAAATATAATCAAAACCCAAACCCACAATCAATGAACCGAAAAAAAGATATTGATATCTCTCGTACCTCAAAAGAGATCAGAGAAAGTCAAAAAAAGAGAAAAAGAGAGAGAAAAACAAATGTTGTAGTTAAAGAAAAACAAAAAAGAAAAAAAACAATTAAAAGGAAAAAAAAGACATAGATACAATGCATCACATATCTTTTCTTTTCTCGAGTTGTTTTTCTTTGGTTTCTTGAATTTGTTTGAGATGGAAAAAAACAAGAGAAGGAAAAAATTCTTGGTGTTTACACTTGATCAGAGTAGATATCACAAACCCACCAAAAAAAAGAAAAAAGCAAATGACTTGGTAGAAAATGTCAATTAGAAAACAAAAAGGTATTCATGCCCAATTTCGAGTGAAGTTGTTTCCTTCAAAATTTCTCTCAACCTACTTTGCCCTCAACACTGAACAAAAACGAGCTTGTGTGTGTAATCAAGTTGACTCAACCAATCAATACATGTTTCCTCAAGCCAAGACTGACAAAGTGAATGAGAGAACAGTAGCAAGAGTAACACAGCTGGCCATAGCGTGGAGCGAGCTGGCACCACTGGTAGTAGCGGCGCCACCAGTGGTGTTTGATAGTGCTGAAGAGCCTGTAGCGATACCGCTTGAGCCTGGTGTGCTTGATCCAGACTTGGATGTACCAACTGACGATGTACCAACTGACGATGTACCAGCAGAGGTAGAGGTGGTAGCACCGCCGACTACCGGGGCTGTGAAAAAAGAGAAAGGTGTTAGAGGTATGATTTACTTGTTTTAATTGAGATGAAGGACGTACTAGAAGTGGTAGCACCTGAAGGTGTAGGGGACACGGTAGTATTGGCAGTGGATTGATTAGCAGTAGTGTTATAGCCGGTAGTGTTTTGAGCAGTAGTGGTGTTCATAGTAGTAGATGTGTTGGCAGCTGAAGTCGATGGGGTTGTAGAAGGAGTAGGGGTAGCTCCATTAGCCAAGCTACCGGTTCCCCATGGGATTTTCTTTCCATCTGGTTGACTGAAACCAAAAGATGAATCAGTATAAATAACCAGTAGTTGAATCATTGGTGAAGAAGCAAATTCAACTTACGTTGACTCGGTTGGTGGAGTAGTAGCACCGCTGGATGAAGCAATCGTGAATCGAGTGGTCCAGGTAGTGGATTCACCAGCTTGACTGAACTCGTAGAAATAAATCTGATGACCAAAGTAAAAGTCAAGATGAGGTTGAAGATCCAGGATGAGGTCAGATTACAGATCACGAAGAATTAAGTTCGTGAAGGGTTGTAGAAGAGAAGTGGTAGTACCACTTACCGCAGAGTTAGGAGTCACATCCGGACATTTCCATGAATGACTTGTAGCACCTTTAGTACCGTCTAAACCACTAGCAACATTAGTAACCAATTGCATAGCTTGGTTCGAGCCTGTCTTGAGGTCGATGGAAAAGCTAGTCCATTTTCCGGTAGTATCCAAGTTCCATTGGATCGTACAATCTGATCCTTCGTTGAAAACTTGACCTGGACCAGGAGCGGTAGGTGTGACACCTAGGGTTTTGTAAGACAAGCGTTGGTCAGATATTGAAGAAAAACGTTCAGAGGTGAAATCGGAAAAGGGAGATGAGAAAGACTAACCAGCTCGAACAGCGGATGTACCGAGTAAGATGAGGAATGCTAATGAGTTCATGTTAATGACTGTGATGATTATTGAGGTGAATGGTTTGGAAGGATGGATTCCAGATTAGGATGATTAAGTGATTTGAAGTAAGGAAAAGAAGAGAGAGAGAGAGTTGTTAATGAATGGATGAGAATGGAAAACAAAGGATTTACAAAGGTAAGATGGTAAAGAGTAACGTTTTGATTTTGAAATGACTCAACTTGAAACCTTGGAAATGATTGTAATTCAAGTGGATCCAAAAAAAATCGAAGGTTCTTATTCGATTTGATTGATTGGTTGGATTGACAACTGGAACGTCTTCGAAGTTATAAATGAATCCAAAATCAAAAAAAGAGGCTTAAGAATGTAGATAAATATATTTTATATAAAAACTCTGGTATCTTTTTGTTTTTGGTTTGAATAAAATAAAATGATCGATTGGTTGATAAAGTGGATGGATGGATGGATGAGTGAAGTGTTCTTTTATAAATGAATGAATGAATGAATTGAATAAAACTTGGTTAAGATGATGATGACGGTGATGATATGGATGTTGAATAGTTCAAGTTGAAGTTCAGTGTGAATTTAATTTAAGTGATCTTATGTCAATCTCAACTTTATGTGATCAGATAAAATCACTTCTGTATTGAACACTCTCCTGGTTCTGGACTGCACTCAACCCTACTGCTCAAGAATAGTTCATCTGATTTCGATCGATTCGTTGGAAACTTCTTTAACCGATTCAAGAAAGAATCATTCACAAATCAAATCTTCAACTTACTCGACTCTTCATGTTAAAATCTGGTTCGAATCGACTTGACCCGAATACTAATCACAATACCTTGGTTGAATTTACAAAATGGGAATCAACCGACTACATACAAACTTCAAAGGTAATCTGAGATTTGACTGGAGCAGACCACATCATAAAACGTCTTCCTAGACTATCTCGACAAATTATTCAGGATTTATGCGTCATTTCGTATACATAGGTCTCACACTTCGACCAGGAAGGGAAGAGGAACGATCTGGTGCGACGAGAGATTATCCTTGAAATGACTTCATCGCGTACATAGACTTTTGAGCCCAGGACAGGAAGCGTCAAAAAAACTAACACACCTTCGGTCGAAAAAGCTTCTACATTTCGAGAGACATGCGTCATATAACGTTTCACACGAGCGGGTGAAAATTAATGTCCAACCGGTATCGGTTAACCTTCATGGTCAACGCTTCACATATCAGGTCCGCTCGCCACTAGCAGTGATGATGCTCTCATAGCGGGCAACACGATGATTGGGGTTGTGTCCCGGATGCGCAGGCTTTGCTATCCTGGATCCTCACATCACTCTTCACTACAACTAAAGGTCAACTCATTGCTTTAGTTTCATAAACCAAAGCAAATAAAGTGAATACAAAAATGATGAGATGAACTTAATTTGTAAGTGTAAGATTAATCTGAACACACATTTGAAAGCAAGATTGGAAACTTTTCAAAAATGGTTCTGTTTCTTTTTTCTTTTTCTTTCTCTTTGCCTCTGATTTCAAGCTTAGATAAATTTTGAAGGTTCTTGCTTCTTGCCACCATTTCCTTTTGGGCAGAATCAATCCTTTGCCCATTTGCATTTTAACAGGTTGGACAAGGAACTTGCAAACACAATCTTCTTCCCAGGCCTGCAGCTTACAAATGGGCACAAGGAATCTTCTTCATATACCTGCTATATAAGATCCTACTCATGGTTCACAAGAGTGTCACACTCACAACACATGAAAGGTACACACCCTAAACCAAATTTGTACCAGACATCTTCATACTCTGCTTTCTTCTCTATGCTACAATCAACAGTGGCACGGCTAAGCTAAGTTAGCGCTTAGCAATTTTTTATTGCTAAGCTGGTGCTAAATCCTTAGTGCACTCAAGCTAAGCTAATCAAAATTTGATTTTTCCTTTAGAGGATCTGCACTCGTGCGTTAACTCGGGTGTGGTAAGGTCAAATTTACCGCAACCATGGGGTATTTTCCACACCGGTGAAAAATTAGCCCCGCAGTACTTAATTTTTGATTGTTTTGTGTTAGCCAATTGGTTAATTAACCGATTGGCTAACACATGCGTTATCTGACTTGCTAGCCCGCTTTTCACCACATCCACTCAACAGCACTTGACTCAACCTCCACTACTCTGGACTCACATCACCTTGTATTCAATGGAAGACTCTCAAGAATCTCAAACTTGCAAGCATGGTGCAAACTGGACAGTAAAGGAGGAGGAGCAGCTGGCAAAGTCCTACCTACATGTTTCATCACAAGCTGAAATTGGCACAAATCAATCGGCCAAGATCTTGTTCCAAAAGATTACCAATCACTTCAACTCAAACACAGTCCCACCCAGCACCGACTCTCCTGGGCATTCACTTTCTCAAGTTCAAAATGGGTAAAAAATCTTCCTGTTTATTTTTCTTGGAATGCATACCGATGGTTGTTGCTCATAGGTGGAATGCGCTTCAAACTTCCATTTTGAAGTATTCAGGTTGCTACGCCAGAGTTGAGCAACTTCCCTGCAGTGGCAGCTACCCCGTTGACATCATGCAAGAGGCTTACAAAGCTGAACATAAGCTCAAACGCGACTTCTGAAGTGACCTTGCTTGGGAAGTTTTACGTCACAAACCCAAGTGGTCCCCAATCACTCCCTTTTCAACTTCTACGGAAAGCTCAGTAGCAACCAATACCAATTGCCTCTCTGCTTTTGCCTGTAGCCCAATTCGACCTTTGGGAAAGAAGAGCTCCAAGAGTAACCAACTGAGCAAGGCTAAATGTGCATGTGAAGAAGATGAGGAGGCTCTAGCTAAAGAGAAGGTAAAAATTCAAGCAATTCAAGAAAGAAGAGTCTCTGCCTTGGAAGAATCAAATCAATTAGCCAAAGAGATGATGAGCACAGAAATCATGACAAAAGAGATGGACATTATGAATCAAGATGAATCAAAGATGAACAAGGCAGCGAGAAAAGTTTTATAGAAAATGCAGGCTCAAATACTTCTCAAGTATGAGAAGCAGGAAGCAGAAGGCTCTGATGTCGTGTAGCTATTCCAAGTCATTGAACTCAAAGGTAAGTCTTTTATTTGACTGTCTGCTTCTCTTTATTCAATGTTGATTGAGAGATTGTTCTACTTTACTTTGTGATTATATAGATATTAGATTGATCATAAAATCAATTCTAGATTGATCAAGATTGTTTTCTTATCTTATGGAACAGGCTTAGAACAGTTGTACTGTTGAATTGATTTGGATCAATTTCTTATTACTTGCAAATCAATTTCTTATTTTGTAGATTGGTTTTATAACAGTTTCAATTTAGATTCATTTCTTGTGGTTTGAATTGTTTCATAAGGATTCTGAATCAATTTTTGTATCTCATTTGACCTTAGGAGGGAGCTATGAAAAAGGATTTTGACTATATACATTTGTTTTCAAACTTTCAATGGTCTTCAACATGGCTTTTTATAACTGTTGAAATGAGATTTTTATTTGCTTGTCTATAAACCTCCCTGTACCAACCATCCAGCTGTGATGAGATCCCAAGTCAATCTCAGATGCATATCACTATCCCAAAGCTCTTGAGATGCCTGGATCATATTGGTAAGTGATGATCCAAGACAAGGATTTCAGATATTAGGTACCACCTGTACTTGACTGTTGTAGTCTTTGACAATAGGATCTATTTCCACTCTTTCTTCAACCACCATGCTATGTAGTATAATGCAGCAATACATAATCTTCCTGAGATTGTGCATCCCCCAAAGTCGACCTGGTTGCTTGATGATCAACCAACAAGCCTGAAGAATTCCAAAGGTTTGTTCAATGTCTTTTCTTGCAGCTTCCTGTCTTTTGGCAAAGAGAGATGTTGCAGCATCACCCCGATGTCGAATCAATTTGATTAGCACCGGCCACAAGGGGTAGATACCGTCTGCTAAATAGTAACCATGTGTGTATTCATTTCCATTAACTTCAAAGTGAAGATTATCTTCCATTCCTATGCAGATACATGAACAAATAAGTCAATGACATAATATCTCATTGAGTGAAAGAATGGGTATGAACATACCCGAGAGAAACTTGTCAAACAAAGGGCTTGAATTCAGGATGTTGATTTCGTTGAGAGATCCAGGTGATCCAAAAAAAGTGTGCCAAATTCTGCAGATTTTCAAAGCCACTGCTTCTAATGATATACTTGGTAATTTCTTCTTGCCTTGATACCATCCTTGCCAAGCACTTGGGAAGTTTTCCCATGCCCAATGCATTCCATCTATGGATCCTTTACAACCAGGAAAACCTCACACCTTTTATTCTTTTGAAATAGTAATTAATTCTTCCTCCGTTGGGGTTCTTAAAAATTCAGGACCATAGATGTCAATGATTGTGTCACAAAATTTCTTCAGAGCTTTGAGAGACGTAGATTCAGCTATCTTTAGATACTTGTCAGTTGAGTCTGCAGGTACTCCATACGCAAGCTGACGTAGAGCTACAGTGACCTTCTGCTCAGGTGATAAGCCTAATCTTCCTGTACAATCCTAATCAAACAAAGTATGAATGAGAAGTTAAAAAAACAAGTTGTTAAACAAAAGTCAACTGGATGGATGCTCACATGTCTTTGTTCCCAGTACTTATCATGCTGGACTAGCCGGGTACATATGTCTTTGAACATGTTGCTGGGCATCTGGAATTGACATTGAAAGGTTTCCTTGTTGTATCTTGGGTTTGGGGAAAGGTAGTCTCTGGTAAGGTTTGCATTGGCTTCTTCTTGATCTGTATATACCATTCTTTTCTTTGGGTGTTCATCATCACTCTCATTGAGGGGATTGTCTAATCCAAGGTCTTCATCCTGATCATCTAGGTCCTCTTGAATCAACTCTTGTGCTCTCTTGAGGTATCTTGAGATGAATGCGCTTGCCATCTATTGAAAAAAGTCGCGTGAATTGGGTGGTGGATTGTGGAAACAAGGGGATGATGTGTATTTTGAGTTTGTAAACTTTGCATTGGTGTGGAAACTTGATTTATCTCTCAAGTTGACTAACTTACTGTGCCAATACTTTGACACAAGTGTGAAATTACAACAAGTTAAGTAATTTTTGACTTAGTGTTGAGGTTGTTACCACACGCGACAGCATTAACAACCGCAAACGAGTGCGGGTGCTCTTAGCGGGTTTGCGCTAAGCTAAGCCAAGAGCTTAGCTATCAAAAAAAACATGTTTTAAGTGCAAAAGGCCGCTAAGTCGCTATTAGCGGTTTAGCGGCCAATTAATTGGCTTAGCGGGTATCATTTTACGCCCGCTGTAGAACTTATAACCCAACAAGGGTTATACAGAGCTGGAAGAGGATAATCTACTAATATAATGACTAGTAGAAGTTGTCTGAGACTGCTCTTCTAAAACAACACAATCAGGAAAAGGCACTGTTGTATTGAGTACAGATAAGGCACCAGAGAAATATAACTTTCACACAAATTTTTAACTTCAAAGCACAATTTTTATTACTATCAACACTGCTATAGTGTTATTCCCAAATGATAACTGAAGAAAATAAGCAATATCTTTGTGATATATAAGTCTTTTTGACTATAAAACTAAAGTAAATTTCTCTTTATAGCTATAATAAAGGGCGTATTTAAGTGACCAGGTACTATTAAAATAAGTTTATGATGATAAACAAAATAATAACTGCGTAGATGATGAAGAAAAAAGGGGAACAACAGTCCCAGAATCATCTCAAAGTATATATAACAATGTACTCCAACTTTTACAATGGTCAACAGCCTCAAAACCAATCAAATCCGCCCAGAAATCCCTAAAAACCCTATGATGACGCAATGTAATGATTTTGTTACTAATAAATGATGTAATTTTCACAGCTAAAAGTGATCAATGACGCAATGATATGATGTACAGCACTTCTTATAATGAATACAGGTGATTTTTTCCTTGTAAACTAGCTGAAAATTGTTAGTGTGCTGGAGCCTGCGGTTGCACACTGAGGTCCATTCCTAAGAGAGAGAGGAGTGACAGGTGCGCTCAAGATTCACACATGTGACACGAGACTGGGTGAGGACAGGTCTCGAGTCTCAGGTAAATTTAGAAGAAATGGAAGACGAGAAAATTTCCTCTCTTCACATTCTCTTCATCTCAGCACCTGCATCTCTTTAGCAAGTTCCTCCTTTTCTATAAAGCTCCCTCCTTTATAGAAAATTCGAAAAAATAAAGAAATTATATTCAAGAATAGAAGGATACAATTAGGTGGATGTGGAGACAGTTGAAGAAGAAATCTTTGACTACCCCAAAATATCAATCAAGAAGAATGATCGAATCAATCACTCAAGAAGAAGAGAGGAAGAAAGCTCATGCAACGCCTGAAGCGCTCCGCGAGAACATAACTTCCATCTCCCTTGCCATGGTGTTGTTGTTAGAACCGGAGTCAGTAGTCTGACCTAACATGTAATTGAGCAAAAATTGAAAATATCAGTCTACCTGCGAGAAGTTTTACAAATAATGGAAGGATTGTACTTATCTTCTTGTGTAGATTGTTTGCTATCAAGAATCTAGCCACCGGTCGCGCTAGAAGTGACCCATACTTGTTCCAGGCAACAAGCTTCAATGATAAGTGAATGGTTCGATAGTTCCAATTGCTGTCGATGAAGTTGGCCGAGACACCGATAAAGGCGTATCGGTTGCCCTTTGTTGTCCAGACGTCGTGTACAAGAGAAAATTTACCGGGATTATCCTAGAGATGAAGATAAAGATGAATGGAATGAGAAAAAGATGAAGATGAAGATATAAGATGGAAGTTGAAAAATGAAGAAATCAAAATCTGATTGATAGATGGAAGACGAGTTTTGAGTAAGTAAGAGGAAGTCAAACTTACATATACCAAAGAGATCACTGTGGAACTCAAGCTCTGATATAAATCCTTAGCTACACCAGCGGCCCAGGTTGGGGTTCTTAATTCAGCTCGTCGGTTGGCCAGCTTGAAGGCTGCACAGAGTGGCATGTCATAGAAGCGGTTGAATGGGAGAGCATGCTTCAAGATCCAAATGACAAGAATCGTGTTGCAAAGATCGATGCTGAAAGTTGCTTGAGCTAAAAAGGAGTCAAGAGTGGGTTGGCCAGTTGCTTCGTTCGATTCTGCCAACATATCGATTTGTTCTTGAGCCCAGGTGCGAGGAAGGTTGCAGCCTGACTGAACCGTGTTGGCTCTGCGAGGGCAGGCTGCGCGTCCTTTAGCGCCATCCCGATGAGCGTAAAGATTGTAGTGTGTGCGAAGGCCACGCGTGAATGTGGCCTTGCACCACCTACACTGAAACAATCGAGGATCATCTCCTACCTAAAATCCAGAGATAGAGAAACATTTCTAGGTAAGTCTTGTCGATGAGGATGGTGGAAGAAAATAAGCTTACCTCCCCTTTGATATGAGTTGGAGGGTAATAATACTCTAAAAGCTTTGAGACCCGTCCGAGTTGAGCACGGCGGACTCCAGCACTTTCAACAATCTCTATGTCCGAGTCTTGATCAACATCAATGCAAGCTGGGACGCCAGTCTAGACGAGAGAGAGAAAATGAAAGACTTAGAAAAATGATTGAAAAAGATCTGAAAAGATTGATAGGAATGAACAACTTACAAGAGTCGGAGAGATTGCTTTCTTTTGTTTCTTTGCAGGCCCTCGAGGTAAACCGGATGAAGCACCAGATCCTCTCGGACGACCTCTGGCACCCCGACGAGGAGACTTGGCTTTGGGTTGTTGAACCTTCCTGGCATTCTTCTTTTTCTTAGGTAGCATCAAAGACAGGATTTCAGTGGCATCGGTGATTTCCACAACAGAAACAGATTCCTCATCGGATTTGACTTGATCTGGATTTGGATGAAAGGGGCTATGAGTTAAATCAAACTCAATATCACTCAACGGACGACAAACAGCGACTCGTGAGTCAGGAGATTGTATCACGAAGCCTGGTCTAGGACCAGTAGGACTTCTTGGACGCAGATTAGGACGGGTACTAGTAGGAGAAGCAGGAGGTTCAAGGGTAGAGTTCGACTTCGACATGGTATATAAGCTATCAAGATTCAAACTAGATGATTAAACGACAAAAAAATTAGATAGATTCAAGATAGTCAGATGATTGCAAGTTTTTTTTAAGAAAACGATTTGTGAAAGAAGTCCAACTGGGGAACAACAGATTCATCAAGAGGACTCACCTTATGTAGAAGTCAGAAATCATAAAACAGGGCCCAGGCATCTTGCTTCTCCTTCCATCCACAGAAAACCGGAAGACAATCGGAGGGCAAACTCAATAAAGACAATACGATCCAAACAAGGTGCAATCAATACCTAACTTTGAAATGACAGAAATGTAAGATATCGAAAGAAATGACATACCACTGTGATGTCTGTGATGTTTCCTTTCTTGTTGATATGATAAATCGGCTAATTAGACTTTGGATAAGAAGAAGTATCCTAACGAATTGGCCTGTCTATCGAATTGAAATAGGTAGAGTATTGATTGAGGGTCTTTGAAGAGGCTGTAGGCAGGATCGAGGGTGTTCCGGGTGTTCCTTTGGAAATCAGATGACTTGACTCAATGGCTATTGAGGGTTGATAGTGTGTTTTAAGTACTAGCTTTGGTTAGTCTCAAAACGGGACCAAATTCTATTAGGGTTGCTCCCGCTGCATACCGCTCTGAGAGGCGGCTGCGGGGCGTCCTTTTGACTCGCCTCGCCAAGTCCGGGTCCCGCTACATACCAAATTTTTTGGCCGCGGCGGTGACGGGACGCTTGGGCCCTCTGCACAAAAAATCGTGTAGCGGCAACGGGGCGGGTCGCCCCGTCACCGCTCCGCCACCGCTTTTTGCGGCGGGTCGGCTCATGCGTTGGCTCATGCACAGAGACTTAAGGAACAAGCAGAAGTTCGCTCGAGGAGAGCAAATTCCCGGGTTCCCCCTATGGAAGGTCTAGATACGCAGGAGCCTGGTCTCGACTCGAACCTAGGAGCCCCTCCTGGACTAGGAAGCCAAATGACCCCTGCGGCGAATAGTCACCAGATCGCCTCGACTATCACCAAGGAATCTTCCGGGATTGGAAACCCGATAACTACCGAGGTAATCGAAGAGGAAAGAGTTGAAGATACGGCCTTCGACATCGGAATAGAAGGTGATAGCGAGTCCTCTGATGTTGATGAGTTGAGTACTGAAGGAGAAAAGGACAGAAAGAAGAAGAGAAAACCCGCAAAGAAGAAGAAGAAGAAGAAGGAGGATAAGGGGAAAGGGAAAGATAGGAGGAAAGAGGAATCAGCCTCAGATAGCAAAAGCTTAGTAGATTTAAGGAAATCATACAAATACCTAATAGAGGAGGACTTACGTAAGCTACTGTCCTACCATGTCCCCTCCCCTCCCGCCCCCCCCCTTCCCCCATCCTTCAAAACCCTTGGGTTAGACAGTTGTAGACCCATTGAGGGGCTCCAGTCCATGTAAGGTAGTAGCTCCAGTAGCTCCCAAAACTCCCGCCTGGCTCCCGATTAAGTTCGGTGGTAGCCGCGGAGTTGATCACTTGATGACCCAATAGCGGATCCCCCTCAAAAGGGTTGACCAATATAGGTGCTGGAATTTCTCATAACAAAAGGATTGTTGTGATCGGACTGGCCAACTGGTGATGAGACCCTAGAGGACTCCGGTCTAAAGAGACTGTGAATGAACTTAGATCCATTCTCACGCGATTGAATGAAGAGAAACTTACCCGTCCCATACCAGAGGGGTAGTTGGTCCTGACGATGTTTCTTCCCAGGATTGGGCTTTTGTTTGTCGTGGTTTCGATAGCACCCGACCTCTTGTCTGGCCAAGACAGAGGGACTCTGGAGTCGAGAGTAGAGAAGACGAAACATTCTTCAGAGGCAGGGAAACCGGGCAAGTCAGGAACCCTTATGGATCGCCTTCTCTACGCGATTGACAACGAAGACTTGAGTACGATCAAGGCTCTGCAGTCAGAGTTGAGAGAAGAAGAAGCTAGGAAATTGAAGAAGGAGGCGAAAACAGCTAGGTTAGCAGAGGAGCTGAAGGAAGCTAAGAAGAAAAGTAGAGAAGAGAAAAGAGCAAAGGAAAAGAAGGAGTCTAAGAAGGCAGCTAGTAAATCGAAGAAGAAGAAGAGAAAGGGTAGTTCGAAGAGGTCAAAGAAACGGAGGAGAAAAAACTCACCTTCGAGTTCAGACACAAGCTCTTCATCTTTGGATAGTTCGGATGAATCACCTTCGACATCATCCACGTCGGATTCCTCCTCGGAATCAGGGAAACCAAAGAGACGTTCCCTTTTGTCTGATTCTTCACTCTCCTCGAGCTCGTCTGAGTCATCGGATTCATCCAGCTCATCATCAGAGTCATCTGACGCGGATAAGGGGAAGAAGTTGAAGAAGAAGAAATTTGGGTTTGGAGGAGCAGAGACGATTTCTGGCCTGGACCTCCCAGACCTCCCAGATAATTGGGATAAGGCCTTCAAGAAATTCAAGAAATACGTACCGTTATCAGTCTTCCAACGTTCTTACATCAGCGCTTTTCACTCCGCGGTAAATGATGGTTCTAAAGATTGGAAGACAGGCATCAACGCTGAGATCTCTGAGAGAGACCAAGAAAAACAAATGTCGTACGGAGACTTTGTGATGGCTTGTGATTTGGAATCAAGATACGCGGTGGAGGTCTATGGCCACGATGCCTACGCTAAGTATATTACTAAGCACAAGGAGGTGGTGAACTGCTTGATGGTGCAATACAAGTGTTGGATGGTGGGCCTAAGGTACCACTTGGCTATCCGCACGGCCATCTCCAGGAAGCGTTCGAAGATCATCTACGAGACCAAGAAAAACGGCAAACGGGGAAAGAAGTTAGACCGAGTAGTCTTACCTAAAGGGGTCTTGAAACTGGCGGCTAGACAGGCCCAATGGGATTGTGAGACGGCTGGAGACTTGAAATTCGAGACCAATCCGTACGCCCCAGGCCAACCAAAATTCGGATATGACTTTGTCACTGGAGAACCTCGAGCGACTCAGACCCCGGTAGCGAGCACTTCGAAAATTCAAACCGATGGCCAAGCAAAGGAAAAGGAGAGTGGAAGCGGAGGTTCAGGAAGGTTTCAGAAAAAGAAGAGAGGAGGAAATAGGGGTCGGACAGGAGGTTACGGAGGCTCTGGCCAGTACCAGTACCAAAAGAGCCAACCGCTACAGCAGTCAAACCAAACGGGTCAGGACTGGGTGGCCCAGGGTCAGCAACACGCGACCAGGCAGAGTGGGACCCATAAGGGTGGGAAGAGCCAGAAAGGCGGAGAGAATGGAGCTTGGTGAGCTACTTCTCATGAGCGGGTGTGAGCAAGAATGAGTAACTGACACTCCTGCTACTACCTTTCCTCCCCTCACTCCTGCAATTGTGAAACCCATACTTTAACGTACTACGGGCGTGTTGATACGTCGCTTTCGTCTTGTTACGGATGACATGATGGGCCGCTCCGTCCTGGTTGTGCACATTTGTTGTTTGGTACGACTCCTCCTTAGATTAACACCTTCTATTGTTCCATTAAGAGATACTGGTGGCAGGAGCTTCATGTCTGTGCTTAATTTGTTCTGTACCAAGACCATTAGCTGGTGACTGGTTGTTAGAGATGAAAGGAAACTGAGATGGTTCTCACGCACCCTTGCTTCCTTTTCTGGCTTTGCCGTTGCCTCAAACCCCCCCCCTCCCACACTTGTACCTGGCTCTCTGATTACACAGCCTTAAGCCCCGGACTCCTGGACGGAATGGTGCCCCAGGTTAATCGTATAGATCCTGAACCTTCAGATACAGGAAGAGTAACCAGAGAGCGAGGGGGGCTTACAGGTGGCACGACTCGGGAGACCGAATCAGATAGCTTGAGTTCCGAATATTCATCAGACAACTCGAACCTAGAGCCAATTAAGAAGATCCTGCCGCTGAAGGACAGGGAGACGTTCAAGGTGGCTGGAGTGGGTCTTTGGCCGGCACCGGTGAGAACAGAGATGAACTTAGAACGATGCAGAGTACTGATGGAGGAAACTGGCCTAAAGGAAGACATACCGTACATTCTAGATGGTTTCAGGGAGGGCTTCTGCTTGGGAATACCTCAGCATACAATAGGAGATCTCCCTTGGTACACACCAGAAAACCACTCGTCAGCCTTGGAGGTACAGGACGAGATAGAGAAGACAATAGAGCGGGAACTGCTAGCAGGTAGACTGTTTGGTCCTTATACTCACGATGACGTGTTTGCACAATATGGTTTCTTCCGCTCAAACCCTATGGGTAGTGCCGTCAATAGCGACGGCTCGTTGAGACTTATCAACGACCTTTCCTACCCCAAACGCGACCCTAATGTCCCTTTGGTGAACTCCTTTGTCGACAAGAAAAACTACAAAACAAGGTGGGATGATTTCAAGACAGTCGCACGCTTCCTGGCTGCGAACCCAGGAGAGTGGGAGTTGGCTCTTGTCGATTGGGCCAAAGCCTATAGACAGCTGGGCGTACACCCCTCCCAGAGACGATTCCTGGTAATTGTGGACTTTAGAGGTAGAGTTTGGATCGATATGGCCGTGGGGTTTGGAGGTGTGGCCAGCTGTGGTGTATTCGGAGCACCGGCAGAGTCGTGGAAATGGATCATAATGAAGAAGCTCGGGTTTCCAGTCATCTTCCACTGGGTAGATGACAACTTAATCCTACGTCGTCCTGGCCAGAAATCTTTGCTAGACGATATCGAAACGCTAAGCAAGTCAATGGGAGTTCAGACGAACCCGAAGAAGAATTGCCCGTTTCGAGAAGAGCAGCGGTTTTTAGGGTTTGTTTGGAACGGGGCGAAGCACACAGTGAGGCTACCGAAAGAGAAGCTGCATCAGCGCAAAACTCAGATAAAAGACCTCTTGACAGAAGGAAAGAGTTGGAAACTCGCTGAGGTGGATACCTTTGTAGGCCGGTTGGTACATACTGTTTACATTGTCCCGCACATGGCCCCTTATTTAAGCTCCCTACACCGCTGGAAGAAGGAGTGGAAGAATGAGCACGCCTTAAGGATAACACCAGACAATGTGGTAGAGGACCTAAAGGAGTGGGACACTTGCCTGTCTTGCTTTGACTCCTGTCCAATCGTTCCAAACCCGGTAGCAGAAGAGATAGGTTGGGTGGGGGATGCAGCGTCCTCGTATGGGTGAGCATGAGCTCTCTTTACACCTAACTCATGGATGTTGAAATCTGACAACAACTCTACCCAAACGTATATGGTTGCCTAACTCCCGCCTCTCCTATAGGATCGGAGTGCTGATTGGTCAACACTGGGCCTGTTTTAAATTTGAACCTGATTGGGAGACGAAGGGACGCACCTCAAGCGTTTGATGAATCGCCTGAGCGGAGACCATCGCGATTAGGCTAGGCCTGTTGGTGTTAGAGAAGACCACTCGAGTGAATGGCAGGAGGTTTAAAGTCCACACTGATAATACTACAACAGAGCACGCGATCAAGAAAAGGAAATCAAGAGATGCTGATGTTAACAATGAGTGGAAAAAGATACAGAGACTCTTGACTCACCTGAGCTGCAATATAAAGCAGAGACGTGTTTCATCGAAGGATAATAAAGCCGACACTTTGTCGAGAGGGAAGCTGGAACGGAACCTCTTCTGGTTTAACAAAGTTCTCGTCACTGTCCCAGACAACCTAAGCCCTCTGCTCCACCAGTTCACACCGACACACTCGGACACCGACGATGAGGAACCAAATCGTCAACTGAAAGATCCTAGAGCTCGAGTCGGCTCAGACACCGTTAACATAAAGAAGGTCACGAAACCTTTCGGAGCCTTCAAAAGGGACGCTCTAGGGATCAACCGATCGGATTCAGATGAAATTCAACTTCATTTCTTAAGAGGCTCATGGAAAGATGGGACGTTACGGCATTATAACTCTGGAGTTGTGAAATTACTTTGGTTTGCAGAAGTGAAGAAGGTGAATCGAGATCTCTTGCTACCGATTGATCCGGATGTAGTGCTTCAATTTGTCGTCTGGGGCTCCAAAAAGAACGAAAACCTAGCGAAGGACGACGAATCAGTGAAATTGACCACTTTAAAGGCGTATATCGCAGGGATAAAGGCTTGGCATAGGTTCCATAGGAAAGATTACCCAACTAAGTCAGATGAGTTGGTAAACTTGCTACTGAGAGCCTCTTTGCAGGTGGAAACAGATCAAAGACTAGCCCAGAAGATACGCCCACCAGTTCTAATTTCAGACCTGATGACACTGGTAGAGGTCCTTTTGCCACAAGAAGAAGGAGACCTGGCGCTGTTGGCAATAGCGTTGGTGGCTTTCTGGGGTACGGCACGATTAGGAGAGCTGGTGACCGACGATCCCAAGAAGAAGGTCCCACTATGGAGGGATGTACACTGGGCGGGTGACCTTTCCTATGCAACGATCGACCTTCATGATGCGAAAACTGCGAAACCTGGAGAGGTGCAGAAAATCCAGCTGATCCGCCAGAAATCGATGCTAGACCCGATAAGAGTGCTAAAATTGCTGTACGACTGCCGGCCGAAGCGTCCAACAGACCCGGTGTTCGGTTTTGCACTGAATGGAAAAATAGTTGGGTTCAAGAAGAGGCTGGTAATCGAGCAACTGAGAAAATTATGGAATAAGAATTGGTCGCCAGATGATCAGGCACTTTATGGGCATTCCTTTCGTATTGGGGGGCCTCTTTACGCTGGAATTTAGGCGCATCTAGAGAACAGATCAAGATTAGTGGTAGATGGTCATCGGAGGCGTACTTGATTTACCTTAGGAAGTTTAGCAATCAAGAGTTAAAAGCAACGATAAAATTGATGAAGGCCATAAGAGTTGAAGATTAACTGGTCAAAGAAACTGAGAGGAAGGCAGATGTGTGGCCTGGGATGATTGGATGGGAAGGTCGGAGTGATTCTTCATTTAGTGTTAACGGATAATGAGTTGAGTTGTAGGTATTCTATTAGAGGTCTAGTCCTGCCTGATCCTGTTGGGCGAGTTATGGCAATTGGATGATAGAGAAAACTAAGTTTGATTGCTTAAAGTTTTGGCTGTATTCCAATGACGGATTCAGTTTTAAGTTTCTGTATTATAGATACAGGAGGTTTGAGGCGTACGTGTGTATTCACACAGATCACATACATCATACCCTATACTAGGGGTTGACTGAGTGTATAGACATGTATAGGAGTGGTGTGGTGGCACGATAGCACAGAGTTAGGGGGGTTTGACTTCCCCAGACTCACGGCTCTGTTAGCTCTCGTGAGGGTAGGGGTTGAGAAGTCAAACCCTTCTCAGGTTGGTTCTCGCCCCTCAGGCGGTATTACCGAATTGAGCTGACTTGCTTATTTCGTGACATACCGCCCTATGGGGCCCTCCCCACACCACACATGCGTATTGGATCTTTAGTTTAAAGATCAGGTATTCAAAGTGGAAGGACTTACCTGAGGAGATGTAGACATCTCCGTTTAGATAGTAATTGATTATGGCTATATAACAATTAGGAAACTATCCAATCATCTTCACCCAACTTGCCTCTCTCACGTTAAAGGAATGGATTGTTAGTGTGCTGGAGCCTGCGGTTGCACATTGAGGTCCATTCCTAAGAGAGAGAGGAGTGACAGGTGCGCTCAAGATTCACACATGTGACACGAGACTGGGTGAGGACAGGTCTCGAGTCTCAGGTAAATTTAGAAGAAATGGAAGACGAGAAAATTTCCTCTCTTCACATTCTCTTCATCTCAGCACCTGCATCTCTTTAGCAAGTTCCTCCTTTTCTATAAAGCTCCCTCCTTTATAGAAAATTCGAAAAAACCCACCCACCTCCCGGGTTGAGAAGTCGAACCCTTCTCAGGTTGGTTCTCGCCCCTCAGGCGGTATTACCAAATTGAGCTGACTTGCTTATTTCGTGACATACCGCCCTATGGGGCCCTCCCCACACCACACATGCGTATTGGATCTTTAGTTTAAAGATCAGGTATTCAAAGTGGAAGGACTTACCTGAGGAGATGTAGACATCTCCGTTTAGATAGTAATTGATTATGGCTATATAACAATTAGGAAACTATCCAATCATCTTCACCCAACTTGCCTCTCTCACGTTAAAGGAATGGACCAAATTTTGAGATTACGAATTTTTTCAGATGTGCTCCAATTGTTGATTACTAAAGTGCCTCTTGTAGCCCTCGTGTTACTGATCATTTATGACACCCATATGACCTATTTCGGATGAGTGATGAGTAAGATATTGAGTTGTGAAGTTAAGGTTTTTAGTGTTACATGTTGACTTGTGACTGTAAATTCGAGATTCATACCAATTTCTTATCTGCCTTATAACTGTTTACATACACCTCCGCTACTATTGATTTAAAGTTTGTACATTATGTATTCCACTCTTTTGCGTTGAATGAGATATCTACCAACCTATTCTGACGTCATTTGACATATGTAATGAGCTGAAAACCTTCATTTTTGACGAAATTCACCCATTTTCTTCACTTTTCACAGCTGCTGCTCTCTTTTTCTTGCTCATGTAATATGACATCATCCTCTATAACCTTAAAAATCCCAGACAATCCTCTTGGCAACCTTAAATTTCACTATTACCACCATTACATATCCAAACTACACGTATACCTCTTGTTTACCAACTTCGAAAAAGTACCTTTTCTCTAATAACTTCCGTTTCTTCTTATCAACCTTCAAGATTAAAATTGTTACAGTATAATATAATGTTTTTCTTTCTTATTCTAACCTCATAATACCCATAACTTTGTGATTACTACCCTAAAAACCATTTTCCAACCTACATACCTATATTGTCAAATTTTCCTTATGTTTTTTTTCTTTCTTTCTTTTTGTAATGAATTTGTGAATGAACTCTAATGATCTTAATAAGTAATGTGAAACAAAATGATGTAATGTTAACCCAATGACCAACACATAAGTCCATAAGAGCTTCAATTGATCCAAAAACCTCCATTTCGAATTTTCTGTCCTTCTAAACCTTTCTAATAAACCGGTAAACTCCTAAATATGAATTTTTTGATTGATCCCTTAAATTGATCACCACACCGCTAAGCTAATGGCTTAGCATTAGCGTAAATCCACTAAGATTAGTGTTAGCGGATTTTTCTTTAGCGGCTTCTAGGTGGCAAAAATCCTTAGCTTAGCTTAGCGAGCCACCGTTGCTACAATAATCATTTACACTCAAAAGCATCCTCTCCCTCTGTTCCTCAAGTCACATCCCCTGAAGCAGGCCATACCACTATCCAGAGTCTGGGCAGAAGAAACATTCTGCCCAGAATAAAAACTCAGACATATACAGATGGGTACAAGAAATCCTCCACCCAATGTGTAATTTGCATGAATTCCACCTCCCAAGCCAAAGAACCTCAACGCGTGTCTTCTAGGGCTTTCTCCACACATGTTGTCTTATAAGGAGTGTCTACTTCTAACTCACTTAAAGTCAAAGAATTGGTTCTTGTAATTCTGCACTGAGAACCTCCTATTGGACCCTTCAAAAAATTTAACACAATCAAACAGAATGTATTGTTTCTAAATGAATTGAATGTGTTGTTAAACCTTTTGAGTATCTTGTAATGCCATTGCTTCTAGATGAATTCAATTGTTAGAAATTGACTCCTCTATTAATCCTTTTGATTGCTATGAAAAGAATTGATCCACCATTAATCATTTCTGATTGAAATCATGTCACAAAATTATCTGGGTCATTGGGCTGAAAAGTTCAATTAAATACACTTGGGCCAAGGTTTTTGTCCACCCAAGCACCAAAGAACAGCTGAGCAGAGGATTCCGTTTGCCTATCTGTATAGTTTTGAGTTTTTATTATGGGCAAAAGAATGTGGAAGAATTCTTCTGCCCAGCTGTATTTTGAGTGTTGGGAAGAAGTACTTCCAAAGAACCCATCTGTGTGGAGGAATTCTTTCATCAAAAATGGCAGGAAGATATTAGCAAAAAGCAAGACTCAGGCTGAGCCCTGACCCAAAAAAACACAAATAGAAGCCGCCCCTCAAACTACCCACAGCCTGATTCAGCCCCAGCTTCTTGGGCTCACTCCATCCCCAAACCAAAATGACCAAGGTGAACCCAAAGTGTGCTTGATGACATTGTCATTTTGGTGGTATGTTGGGAAAAAAGATTGCTTGAAAAGTCTCTGGCCTTCCAGTGACTAGTTGCTAGGGGCTGTGTGAAGACCCTTTGAGTTTTCCACTTCATGTATCCCCCAATTTTTGTAATTCAAAATGTAATAGTAGATGAATTATGAGCTCTTGGAGGAGAACCATGAGTTTGATAATTCTATTTTGGTTTTTGAGAAGACTGATTGGTATTGTACAGTTGAGTGCTTGTAGAAGCCATTGAAGAAGCTTTCTGTGGTTTGTCATCATAATCCTTCTGCAAATATCTGGTTCTGTTTGTCTCAAAACTCTTGTGATTCAACTTGGCAAGTTTCAAATTGACTAAGGGCCATGTTGTAATCTGCAAGACAAACTCAATCAGCTCTGGTTCCATCTGGCATAAATTCTTCTTTAATATGATTGGCATAATTGAGAAAGAAATCATAACAGATTGATATCTATGTACAACATTTGTCCCTGGAGTTTGGGTGCATGTCTCCAGGGGCAAAGCTTGACAAGAAATCTGGTCAATAGCTTCTATAGCTGCTACAATCTAGTGCTTTTTAATTTGAGACTGTTTATGACCAAGGCCCAAAGCTTATTCTCCTGCTGAAATCACATTTTGGGTGGATCACTTCACATGAATCAATAGATTCAAATACCAATTGAAGAAAGTTGCAGTGACCCAGTCCACACCTTTCCTCAATTACAAGTCTTGTTCAACACCAAAACTGCTCCGCAACGCTATGGATTTCCAAAGATTTTCATAGCATTGTGGAGGCACCACTATAGCTCGCTGCACTCTCAGATCACTATTTTTCAAGTTTTTTGTCTCTCAGTGCTGTGCAGTAATAGAACAACTATATTCTACCGCTATAGCTCGCTATAGAGAGACCACTACATTTTTGATATAGCGTGCGCTATATTGCTATATATCACGCTATGAAATGATAAAACGGTCACAAAAGTTTCAATTTGTATAATCTATTTGTACGCTGGTCCAAACATGTAGGGTTGGACAAGGTAGGAGATTAGATTGGGTGTCTTTAGAAAATAGAAAAAGAGAAAATTAAGCAAGAGAAAATAAAAGAGTGAATTTGAAACAAGTCTTGATCGAGAATTGTTAAGATAAGGAATGAGAAAACAAGCTATTTTTTGTTTTTAACAAGCTCTTGAGATAGTCTTGAAGTGCCTTTGCAGCATCTGCAAAGTCTCCGTTGGGCATGATACCCTCCTTCAACCACGTCTGTGATCCAACAAGGTGTTTCATAGTTTTGGGCACCATACCACCACATGAAGGTGTACAAACGTCAGCAGCCGCTGAGAAGGTTCGCTCGCAGGCACATGACGTGGCAGAGAGAGGAAGATAATCACAAGCAAGTTGAGATAGGATTGGAAAACGATGTTTGTGTTCCTGCAAGCAATTACCACACAGTTAATTAGTTAATGAATCTGTAGAAAAATTGTAACATAACTTACTCACCACCAATCAAGAGGTGATTGACCCTTCTTGATTGGCATGATTCCATGAAAGTAGCCGTCTAACTCTGAACTAGAAGATCTGGCTGTAGTAGTTTTGTCTGCTCCAAGTCCCAATATATCAAATTCGTCCGCTTCGACAGACTCCTCGTTTGTATTGGGAGGTGGGGTGACTTCTTTGACCTCAGTTGATTCCAAAAGACTGTTGTACACATTCTCAATTGCCAAGTTAGATGAAAACTCATATTCTGGATAATGAACCATGAAGAACCTTCCACAGAAACGGGGGTTGAGGATGGTTGCTAGAACTATTGCTTCAGAGTCAAGAGCCTCTTGTTGGTACTTTTCAAGCCACTCGATCATGACGTCAATGGCCGTCTCAAGGCTGGGATAATCGATAGCTTCGGTCCAATGGCTTTCAAGGTCGGTGATCACACGCTTGTATTCTGCCAGGAGGATACAGCCGGTGGGTCCATTCCCGTCGACTCGAGACATAGCATCAACAAAAGTCTATGTATATAGAATGAAGATCATTAGTCATTATATGTCAGATTGAAAGTTGGGAGATAAAACGTTAAAAAACTTACTTTAAGTACCCTGTTCACCGATTTGACTGTGTGCCACTCAGCAGGGGAGATTGTGACACCCTTGAAAAAGCAGGCCTTGCAATCTTCTGCAATCATTGAGTTGATAACCAGGGTAGAGAGATAAGAGATAAGATAATTACATAAGTAAAGTAGAAATATGAAAGAAATTGAGAACTAACCTCCTGTGTGTCACAAGCAATCTTTTGGCTTTTGTAATGGCTGTTCCAGTGTGTCTTACAAGGCTGTTTGAGCATTTGTCCTTTATAACCCATACGATCTGAGCGTGCCTTGAAATTGCTCCTCCGAGCGGAACTACTAGCAATCTGCCCACTAATAGCATCAACCTACATATACATACAAGATGTTGTGAGCCTATTATATGAAGGAAAATTGAGAAGCTCTTAGAGACTAACCTTTTTGAGGGCACCTGCTACCAAGTCAATCCGCTTGCAGGAACCATCATCCTGGGACTCGTGTCCATCATTGTCATCAACTCCATCTGGTGAATCTGGTAGACCATCAGAATCCTCCTTGTCGGAATTGGACTGGTCCATGTCAACCTCATCATTGCCTCCGTTGACCTTAAGCGCCGGAATTGGTAGAGAAAATCCATGCGGGATTGTTGGCTTGGCAGTACTTACTTTATTCCCAAGTGATTTAAGCCCATGCCCCACTGTTAGGTTCAGCTTATGGGTGTAACAGCGGACATGATGGGAGGATCCATCCCAAAACACCGGGTTGTCAGCACTGGAAAACATTGATGACATCTCTGATGCCATTGGTCCATTGTTACCACCACTATTTGTGGTCTGGGCTAACATGTAAGTAAGACATTAAGGTTAGTTACAAATATAACATTGATTATAAACAGAAATAGATAAAAAACTTTGGGACTTATCTCTTTATGTAAACCGTGGCGAACCAAGAATCTCCCTATTGGTCTTGCCGATTGGGCCCCAAAGTAGCGCCAGGCGACCATCTTCAGAGTAAGGTGTGTCGATTTGTAGGTCCAACTGCTGTCGATGTAATTGGCGGTGGCTCCAATAAATGCATACCTGTTTGCCTTTGTAGTCCAAGCATTGTGGATTAAACAGAACTTTCCCTTGTTTTCCTATGAAACAAAAATATAAAGTCAGAAAAGGGACGAGAGGAGAGTGAAACGAAAGAGAAGAGTAAATTAAAAAGATTCAATAAATCAAAAAGATTAAAAACACATACCTTTACAGCCTTGATGGATTTGTTGTGCAGGTCCGAGTACAGTATAACTGATTGCTGTGCTGCGAGCAAATCTGGGCACCTTGATTGACAGTGAAAAACGCAGCCCGAAGTGATGGGTCTTTGAATCGAGCCCATGGAAGGGCATGTCAAACAACCCAGATCACCAATATCATATTCAATAATTCCACAGTAAAAGTTGGTCCATTGAAATAAGAACTCAAGGTCAAGTTCTTCTTCTTCTTTGCCTCCATTTGTTTGGTATATGAAGGTGGAAGAACAACACCTGCGGCAATTGCTTTATGTCACTTGGTGCACAAAGGTCAGACCTTGTTGCCATCCTGATGTCCCCATAAATTCTAATAAGATGTTTCTCCTCCTTTATAGGTATTGTGACAGTATTTGCACTTATAATCTAGGCCCTAGAGATAAGAAATCAATACAATAGCAATTAGGGAAAAGTAGGAAGTGATACATGATTTGTTAGCCAATATTGCATCAAAACAAATGAGAAAAACAGAAGGAAAATACTTACATTGGGTTCTTCAAAGTAATCAACAAGACCTTTAACACGTTTGGACCAAACACAATTATAGCCTGGATCAGTGGAGCCAACGATCTTGATGTCAGACTCTTGAGACATGTCAACACCCTCAGGTACCTCAAATTCCTACACATCAAGGAAGCATTTGAAGTAGGTGAATAGTAATAAGAAGAAAGATAGAAAGAGGAATGATGGAAAGAACAATAGAACTAGATCAGATATATGAAGAAATGGAATGAGAAACAAGTCTAAAGCAAAACTGGTACTTACATCTCAATTGGCTTGTTTGCCTTGCTTTGGTGAACGGGGTGTCCCACCAGATGAACTGCCAGATGGGTATCTGGCCCTTTTGCTGATCGACAAACGACCCTATCAAAGTGAAGTGATTAGGTAAGTTTTCAAATTAGATACGGTGGCAGATGAACTTGTAGATGGTTTGACTAACCTTTCCTTTGACTGGTGGCTTAGGCTTAGCCTTGCTTTGAGCTGCTGTGGACTTATGAGTTGGTGGCCAAGGTGAGGCAGATCGTTTCAAAAGGGGGGCTGCCTCAGGTGATCCAACTTCAGGAGAGGATGATCGAGCAATAGCAGTACAAGAATCGCTTGGAGGTACTACAAACCCTGGCTGCTTGCAGGCAGGGCTTGGAGGTCGGAGGGTTCTACTGGTAGACTGGAGCTTTGGGTAAGGCTTTTGGAGAGTGTCATAGTAAAAATAAGAGATTGGAATCAATATTTATATGATTGATAGAGATTGTTGTTGAAGAAGTTAAAAAAAGATAAAACAAAGGACCTCAAAAAGGTTTTATACTCACCTGAAGATGATACAAGAGCTGGTCATTCCAACACTTAACCACCCACAATCCAGCCGTAGTTGAGAAAATTTTGGAAGCATTGATTTCCTGTAGTCCAGACGATGTAGCTTATAGGAAACTCCACCGTCTGTGTCGCTTCTACTGGGCATGGTGAAGTTGGGTTGTGGTCAGATCAAGATTTGGATGAATCAGATCAAGGATGAGGGGCATGAGTTTTGAGGAAGACCCGGGCCCTGGACCCGGGTAATTCTTTGCTATATAGCGGAGAAATCCCAGCTCCAGGGCATTTTGGAGCAGTTATACCACTATGGCTTTTTTGGACCACATAGTGTGGTGGGGCTTAGTGGTGCTCTAGCGGCTGCAAAAATCACAACGCTACCGCTTCACAACGTGATTTTATAGTGGAGCGCTTGCGGTATTGTCTTGTTGGCCTCTTATTTTCATTCCATTTGCTGGATACTCTTGAGCTACAAAGCTTTCACATGACTCATACCCCGTATGGTGGGGATCAAATGGATTGGACATAGCTCAAAATGACACAGCAACGACTCTCTTTTTTAAAAGATCTTGGCGTGACTTGCTTCTTCCCGGAAGCTGTGGAGTTGATGGCCGTGACTTTGACGCCATGAAGTTTAACTCTCCAATTTCGTCACTTTCATTGACAACCCTGTGCCAGCAACGCAACACACCGCAACACGAGTGTTTTTTGGTGCGTTGCTCCGCAACACGCAGCACAAACCTGCATTACATGCTGCGCTGCGGTAAGTACCGCAACAACAAAAGGTGAGGTCAGGTTGCGCGGCGCCTTGACCGTCGCGCAACGCAACAGGCGCAACAGCGCCAAAAAAACGCCGAACTGTGATTTTTTTTGGGCAGCAACGCAACAAATGTTGTTGCGGCCCAAAAAATCCATCGATTTGACAAATGATGGTGCGCTGCGGGTCAGGCCGCAACCTAGAATTTGATTCTATGTTGCGCTGCGGTCAGAAAAACCGCAACGCAGGCGCAGCGCAACACGCAACACCTGCGTTGCTGGCCCAGGGTTGCTTTCAACAATACCTTCAGTTTCCAAAGCAAAAAGAGATTTCAAGCCCAAAGAACTACATAGAAGGTATGTAAGACATAAAACAGAAAGCCTCAACATGATGGTAGCTTGATAGAAAAAAGTTTGCAAGCTGAGAAGGAGCTTCAGTTAACGTTCTGTACCTCGGTGGAAATTGGACAAGGAATTTGAAAGAGTCAGGCCAACTTTAAATGCAGCGCAATGAACGATTTAGCAATCACAGGTACTTTGCCAAACATGGAGAATCTCCAGGATAAAGGTTGATTCAAAGATACAAGGTCACAAGCAAGTCTCACATGGCTATGATGCTGATTCTCCGCATCTACACTTTTCCTGGCGCACCTTATAACGTGCCATAGAAACATAACAACGTTTTGATTAATAAATAACATTTTTCAGATGATTACATAAAATAAATTCTGGTTCGTGCAATGATAGTACACCATAAGAAGCAGCTCATGAGCTGAGTTTTGCACATCCAAACACGTTTGCTTGCACACCTTACAGGCCACATAAACATAATGAATCCAGGAGTATGTAATTAAGGTATTTGACAAATGGAAACTTGATAGTATACTCTTGAGCAACTGATCACAAACGCGGAATTGCATGTCGTTTCCACGATCAGAATCACGAAAATTGATCAATTCAATCATATCCTCACAAATTGGTGTTCGATAATTGAATGCCCTGAAATTTGTTTCAGACGTTAGCTATTTGATGGGGTGAGGTGCACAACCAAAAAACCCCTATGGTATTGTTCTTGATGATAGATCAAGAATCAGTGTTGGATAGTATGGCATATGCTGCAGGCATCAGTTATTGAGAGGGTTGGGTGGGGAGGGATGGTATTGACTACAGCAGTCAAGTTCGCAGGACACTATCTCCGAGTATTCGTGCTTGTACGATCATTGTGAAATACCTCAATGTTTTTCTCGCACACATAGCTATCGATATATCTGAGTGAAAGTTTGTCATATTGAGTGGTTAAGAGTTTCCATGATGCAAACACGCCCGATATAATCACTAACTGATGAGATTAATCAAAACTGCAAAGGACATAAATATGATCGAGATAAAATGTTTTCAGCATAAGCATATTACAACACAGAAAAAAAACGATACAAGAGAGGGGTAACAACATTGTCCAAAATAAGACAAAGGTAGCGCTTAAGATAATGCAAAATTGTGGGGAGTGTTGTGCCATTGGCATTAGTAAGTCGGAAATAGAAGTAATAGGCAGAGTCTGGTGTGAGCTAGAACGATCAACACCGGCCATCTGTGATCCTGGATGGGACGAGAAAAAAGAATGAGTCAAGATTGAAACACGTTCTACGCGGAACGATTTGGTAGAAAAAGACTATTCTCCATCGAACTCAGCCTCTCTAAGGCCTGGTGGTGGGTGAAGTCTCGTTGGCGTTGATCATCAGACATCCAGTTTGGCTGGTAGAGATTGAGATGTTATGTTTTAAGCCTTTTGATCAGTGTTTACAAATAGTTGCCCGATCGTGTGATATTGAGCCGTCCCGGAATTGATCTTTGGTTGGGATGCTCTTTCCAATATGAAGTCACCAGACCTCGGGATGTGATTACCTGACGGCAGGGCTACCAGATCGCATAGAGGTGAAAGGATTGACGTTTGCAGCGTCGCTGCCATTCGGAGCGTTGGGATTCTTGATGCTCACAGCACTACTAGCTCTCGGCCCTGGCTCTTGAGCACTAGAACCATGATGTCGATGCATTTGTGGAATCGGCCGGCGAATCAAATTGGCGCCAGGTGTATTAGCATGCGGGGTCGGGATGGGATCCGCGGGCAGTGCAAGGGGATCATCAGCGAGCGAGGGGGTGGTGTCTCGGTACAGAGAAGCTTGAATGGCCGAAGAAGAGGAGGAAGCGAGACCATAGATTTGGCCAAGAAATTTGGCTTCATCAAGCTGATCTTCAAAGTATTGAGATCTCAGTGCAAAAAAGGTATCAGCTGTGAGAAGAGAGTCCGATCCGGCTTGATGTTCCTTGCCACGTCGATTGACCTATAATAAAAGTAAAATCGATTTAGAAGCACTATTAAGAGAACAGGGGTGGATGAAGATACTGACTCCTAAATCTTTCGCAACTTCATTCAATCCACCTCGTAAACTCTTACAGCTTCTCATCATAAACTTAATATCAAATACACACGGAAACCAAATCTTGAGTAACTCAAAGAAATCTGCCTCGCTAGCTGGTAAATTGACGAGAGTGACCATCTTCAAAATATAACCGAAATCGTAACCAGAGTGAAAGCTGATCCATTTAACATCATCTAAGAGAACGAGGCCAGAAGAGATGAGTAGTTCTCCAAAGTACTCCATCTCAATTCCATGTTCTTCATGTTGTTTGAAATTGAGACCAGAAGCTTGCAGCAAGTCAATGGAATCAGGCGCATACATGTCGTCACTGATCGGTCAGGAAGGAGAAGAAATTCAGTAAGAAGAGGTCGATTTAGCCGAGGAGGTCTATCAAAGGACTGACTTGAGACTGAAACGAAAGTTGAATTGCCAGACACATTTGCCTTCAGGTTTCCGACCATTCTCATCGCATAAAGTAAGGCCTAGTTGAATGATTCGAAGTAAATCGACGTTACAACGTAGAGTTTGGTAATGATAGTCGGACGCTGTCTTAAAAGTGCCGATTGGCCGAGCCACAACACCAGGGAACTCAGTATCCTGTGAAATTCAAAGAAATAAAAGTAAAAAGCTTTAGTTCATATCGTTTGAAAATAGGCCTTATTCGAAATCGGAGATAAATGTAGTCTCGGACTGACCATCCCGATGTAAGGGTAATATTCGATCAAATCACGAATTATATTCATCTCACTATCCAAGTTTTCGGCCCAGACTTCACATATTTCCAAAGGTTCCATGATGATAAGAGATGAAACTTGAAGTCAAAGATGTCTAATGAAAGGAACTCAATGGAGTGGAAGGGAGGGCTTTGACGATGTGGAGCTCAGTTGGTTGAGGGTTAATCAAATTAAATTAAATTCATCCAATACACAAATACCGTGTCATGTCAGCTTATTGGGGTATGCCACGGGGCCGTGTGTAGCGATGTGGGACCGGGGCTTTCCTCGGCCTTGGGTGGACTCGAAAGCTCTCAAAAGTGGACCAGGGCCAGCCAAGGCGCGGCCTGGATTGTATCACGCAGGGCCAGGCGGGCTGGGCTCAAGTTTGAGCGCAAAAACTGGTGGAAGGGAAATAGTCCACACTTTGAGCTCAATTTGAAGCGCCTGTTTTTGCGCTGGAAATTAGCCTTCAGTGGGACTTTTGTTGCAGATTCACATGTAATTGAGGCTATCATATACAGCTATTCCAAGAAAGGTTGATTTGTTTTCTCAAATATTCTCTCCCATGCAAAACACATACTGTTGGTTTTATTGAGGTTTTTCTTTTCACAAGGTTGAGCAATATGGAAGGAAGAGGATCTTCCCAAGAAGATCATGTGTACTTGTGACCATTCATTTCACATCTTTTGATCATTTGTAAGTGCTGTTTGGCTTCCATGGCTAGCCGCAAGAGGAATCTTTTCTCATCAGTCAGTAGGATTTGCCATAGTCAGGCTGTGGAAACATGCACATCAGGTGTGGTTAAGTTAATTCTTGAGAAAACTGGCAAAACCAGTCACAGTTGTTTTATCTGCCACTGAATATAACTATGTATAAAAGAAAAGAAATCCTACCTCAACTCCTTGGACCAACTTTCAAGACACACTTGAGCCTCAAGATCTTGGGTGGTAAAAGATGTGCAGTGGTCACTCGTGACTTGTAAAGTGCTAGAAAAGCACCTCTTAGATGGAGCACTTCTAGCAGGTACCATGAGCATAGATCTCAGCATATGGGTTAAATTGAGCCAGATATGTCCATATAACTTCCAGTAGGCAAGTACTTCCTTCTTCTCATCCTGCTCATTGATTTTGTTCTCAATAGAAACTGTTTTATGGCATTTGATGAAGTATTGGGGCTGTTCAGGGTTGAAATGTCCTTCAGGCTTAATGATATTGATGTTGGGATTGCAAGTTGGTCAGAACTTGGTGGCCTGATTGGCAAAGTACAGTCCCATCCAAGTGATTTTTGTAATCATTCAAGTTCTGCAGTGGCGGGGTCAGGGTTTGTCCCAAACCCAATGATTACAATTCCTAGGTGTGGTGACGTGTACACAAGCAAGTCTTCAAGCCCCCAGCCAAGCAATTACATGGTGGGACCTTGGACTGTGGTGAATTTAAGGCAAGGGTTGAGTATGGCAGAGCATATATGGTCAGCTTTCTTCTGATCAGTTTCTTGATATTGAACAATTTTCTCAATCATTGGCCAAATACAAACTTTCAACTCCTTGAAATCAGAGTTGTGCCAGGCATATGACACAAGCCATCCAAATTATAAGTCAGAGATGAACTCCACAAATCATGATTAAAGGAAATAATCAAAGGAAAAATACACAGCTTCAAGTTTTTCAAGCAGCCATTGGTAGTCTGGCATAACACTGGAGAATGGTGGATGTGTTTTGGCTTTGATTAAGTTGAGGAACTTGGCAAGGGAAGACCGAAGCTTGACCAGAATACACTCCAGATTACTTTATATGTTTAATTGCCCACTTGTGTAATTACATGTAGAAGTCCTTTTGGAAATTGAGGATATGGACATTGGTCACATCACATTTTGTTTCTTGAGGGACACGTCTGATCAGACGGTTCCAAAAGGTTGTGAGAGCTTTCTACACCCTGGGATATCACAGGGCAGAAGGGAGCTTGTAAAGATTATAGAAGGCAATGATAGACATTGTGTTCATGGTATCAATCACATATATTTCTCAAAATAATCCAAATCTGCCTGATGTACAATGTTGAAGTTCCCTTTGTGGCTTCTCACTCAGCAAGCCATGTGAACTTGTAAGAAAAATTCCTGCATCTTGAATCATGCTTATCAACCTATGTCCCTGATCTAACTCAGCTAATTCTAAAACTAGCTTGTCTACATTGAAGTCGCAAGAGAAAGCACAAGTTCCTTACTGGCAGTTCACGGTTTCTTGTTGGAAAGACACTCAACTTTTTGTAATCAAATTTGGATTAAATATAAGAGGTTTTGTGCAAGTCATGTGAAAATCAATTGATGTTCTAGTATTAAAAACTTCAACTCTTGATCCTTTTAGAGCTTTATCATGTATTTATGACCTTTTTGCAATTTCCTTTTCAAGCTATAAGTGGGCTCACTGCTGGGGCTCAAAAGGTTGTCTTTCAGTGTCTGATGTCAAATTTGGATAGAATGCAGCATAACTCCTGTCACGTTACCTCTGTGCTCCTGGAGAATTTTAAACTTTCTATTTTAGCTGAAGGAAGATTTTTCATTTAACCAACATTGAAGAAAATGGACAAACGCAAAACTAGGAAAAAGGATAAATTGTAACACAGTTGAATTTATGGCAACATTGTAACCAGTTGCAAAAAGTGCTCTTTGTATGGAGTCTCACCAAGAAACCCCATACTATCCCTCGTTCCTTGGACTTGCAAACCTCAAATGCAGAGGAACAAGTTCTGAACCTGATTAAGTTGTATTACTGAGTGGGTTTTTCTACTCTTAAATCAATCACTCTTATTTTGAATCTAGATTAGCATTTTTTGCGAAGATTAACACACAGGACGATCACACCCCAGGAAAAACAAAAATTTCATATATTTGAAACTGGTCCAAACAAAAAATAACTTGGAGTGATCTTCATTTTAAGTCCCACCAGGTAAGCTTTGCATCTGGGAAAGAATCACGATTTGTGATCCAAGCTCGAACGGATATGGTAAATAAACTGATACCTAACAAGTAGCTTATCACAATTGCTAGACGCGTCAAAAGGTGCAATATACATAAGAATTATGTAGACTCAAAGCGTCAGCGGTAAATATATAGATTTAATGCTGAGAGAAGTTCCTTACATGTTCGCCGATGTGGGAATTCCTTTAAAGAATCAAAGAGTGGAGGGAAGCCCATGAAATTACAAAAACTATGACAAAGACTAGCGGCAACGACTGATCCTGTATTATTGAAAGACGGAAATCTGACTTAGTATTCAGCTGACTGAGATCTGGGCTCGGAAGTTATAGTAATAAATGAATGTGATCCAAGGATGATAGGAAATGAGGGGCGAACCTGTGCGTAAGTAGATAAAGCTCGCATACCAACCAAATACTGTCGTATAGGCAAACTGGAACACTATGCGATATGTGAAATATCGAGTCCAGATCAGTTGACGAATTGTACAAAGAATCAACACCGTTAAAAGGAATTGAGAGAAGCAGAGGTGGAATTACTTACATGATATCATACTTCCTCTCAGTAATGCTTGTCGCGTACGGTCATTGGACACATATGTTTCCCGAATACTGTGAACATGAGCTATAAGAGTCAGATGGAGTACAAAACGCGTCCCGTTTATCAGTCCAAACACATTCAAAGTTTCAGTTGAAATTACAGAGTACAGACCTGCCCCAAACCATAGCGGAGAAAGAAAGGTGATCTGAGTAGCTGATGGTCGAAGTTGAGGATCGATGAGTAAATAAGTAGCAATGATACAACCTCTAAAAACGATTTCTTCAGTAATGGGCCCAATGATCAAGTTCCTGATGTGTTGTAAATCAAACAAATCACGAAAACTGAATGCTTCAACATGATTAGAAGACTGCAGGAGAAGTTGAGTGTAAAGTGGTCCAAGGAAGAGAATAGCCGTGAGGACTAGAGGCTGGATTTGAAGTCGAAGATATGCTAAAATTGAGTCAGTTGGAAGGAAGCCTGTCAATTCTAGCGTTGCTCGAATTGGATTGTCGGACTGATCGAGGAGCAGAGGTTCGATCACATTGAAATCAGCTCATATACTATTAAGACGTTCCAAAGGAGACCACATACTAAAGTATTCCCTCCATAGATTTGAATGAGAGTTCCAATTAGAAAGACACTGAAGAAGGTAACGAAAGTGACGGCAAAGAGCCTGGCACGAATCACGGCTGGGTGCTGACGGTCCCTCGGTTGACCGGTGAGCGGATCCTTCTCCCAAGGCTTAGATCGGGCTGCTGGAAGTAAATACAAGATAGCAACATAAGATACAGCGATCGAGCCAGCGACGAAGTAGGCTAGATGAGGCGGTAAAGAGGAATCAAGCGACATCTTGGGGTGAATTTGAGCTGCGAAGTGAAAGGAAGAAAGAAAGAAAACATGAATGTTGATATCAACTTTTCCTGAACAAAAAACCAAGTGAATACATGAAATATTTTTTTGATTCAAACTCTCAACTTGCCTAAATTGGAGTTAAATTCTTCATCACTTCAGTCAGAGACCGCAAACAGAAATCAAAGTCAACCAGGCTGAATGAGCGATGAGATTGTGTAGGATGCATTTCTGAATCTCAAATCAATCATCAAAAGCGATAAAATTATACACTCGCTTTTGGAAGCAGTCTATCCGTATGGAGTATCAGGAAATTGTGCTTCAGCATTTGATCAAAACAGAAACCAAACGTGTCTTGAATTCGATCACATACACAGTTCTGATCAGTGTATAAAAATCATGATCATCACAAATCAGTCCATGTGAATGCACCAGTTTGCCTCACATAGGCTCACTACCCACAAAGAATCACTTCGACATATAAAATTGTTCAGCTTGGGCAGGGTTGAACGCATAGAAGCCATGTCCTATCCGGCAATTTTTGATGCTTTCTGCTGTCATAACACTGCACTCAAACCCTACTTGATCCTGGATGGTGTCAACTGGTACATTTGTAGCTGTTGCATGGTGTGTGATTCACAGGGATTAGATCTGAATTCTGGGATTTCACCCGTCCATTTGACCTCAATGAGCACAGCCAACAAATTGACCTTGGATTGTTCAATCAGAGGTATCATTGAACTCAAATCCTCAAACAGAATCTTTCCAATGTTATGATCTGAGGTATTTACCAAATCCTTGAATAAGATCTGCCCAAGGGTTTACATCCAATGATGCCTCAGATTTTGCAACCCAAGTGTTGGTGGTGCAGTATTGGGTATAGTGACAAATTGCTTCAAGATACTTTACTCAAGGTAAGTCCTTGGGGGTATTGTGGTTTTTGATCCCATATCAAGTATTGTATTTGTGAACCAATACTTTCACAGGGGCAAAAATAGATGCTCACATTTGGGTGAGCATTGAAATTTTATTGTGTTTTTTTAAAGTTTGTCTTGGTTGATGATGAAAATTTATGGCCATATTGATGTGGATTAGGAATATGTAGTGAGAATTGTGACCTGGTGAGTAGTGAAGTTGAGATTGAAGTTGATGTGAAGTGGGCAAGCGAGGTGAAAAATTGTCTGATTGGGGATTCAAAGTAGAGAAAACTGGAAGTTTTTACTTTGTATCCCATAAATGACATTTTCCAATCCAAGAAACATCACAGGCCTTGTCCATCCAACACCAGCCATATCTTCCCAACATCTCTGCCTGAGATACAAGCAATACTTGGGGTTTACAATCCCAAAATTGCACAAGCTCAAAAGTTATTTCAAAACCTCAATGTTGATGAACCGTTTGATGCTTCTCATATCTAAGAATAGAAATTACTGAAAGTCTGACTGGTGTTCTTGGACTTGTCTTGAACTTAGTTTTGATACCTTTCTTCTTCTGTTAAGGATATTCTTATCATGGTATAGTTTTGGGTTCTTATAAAGATTAATCAAGAAACAGCTCTTACACCAGCACAGCCATCATTCAACTAGTCCTGAAATCTGCAATGAGAAAATCAATCCCAAGGCTGTGGCACAGGCAGGCAGGGAAAGCCACCCTGCTTTGGCTTTTTGCAAGGGGACCTTTCAGTTACATATTGAAACAGCCACCATTCAACCCTATTCAACCTCTTTCAAAATGAATCTCGTGATAGGAACACTTGTTACAAGTCAAACTTGCCACCAAATCTGTGACTTGTAGCAATCCTTCCTTATCACTCATCAATTTATAGCTATCAAAAATCAGGGTCCTGTTAAAAGGTATAAAAGCCATACCATTTAATTCTTTATTTCTTTCTTGATTCATACTTTTCCTAACTAGATTAATCCAGGTTGTGTTCTCCATACATAGCTCCCTCTCAAAGATGTACAGTCTCTTTTTCTTTTTCACTCATGCAGTTGTTTCAGGTATAGCCTTCTGTAGCTGACAATGTATCTCCTTCCAGTGCAAATTGGAGACTTGTAGATCACCTTCTAAAGTCATTGTTGATTCCAAGGACAATTGATCTCAAAAATTCCAGGTGAGCTCTTTTTTTTCTTCTTTGACAATTTGATATGCTAGCTCATATTTTCATCCACACCAACCATTGAGAAAACTATTCAAACCATCTTTTTGGTCCCATATAAACAAGTTGAGTGATTATTATACACACACTATCTGTCATGTTTCCCTACAATATAACTAGTGTTCATTACCCACCAAATTCAATCCATCTTGAAGATATGATCATGGCTGATGTGTAATATTATCTCACATCAGTTGAGAAAGATCATGAACACTCCATCTCTCAAAAAGCTGGCATTGTTTGTCCTGGTTTCCCTTTCCTTGTTCAAGGGCAGAATGATGGTCACAAAGGTTCACAGATACAGTGGTGCAGGTAGACATACAAGTGCTAAAATTTGCTCATACACAGTGGAAGTCACATGGGAACCTGAAGCCAAACTTCCCACATTCAAATGGAACATGATGGAATGCAAACATGGTCATATTGATGTGATGGCTTCAGTCAGAAATGATGATGGAACTGATGGGACAGAAGTACTTGCTCGGGTTTATAACCCCAGTTTTGATTTAAATGACATTCCTCATGATCACCCATATGATTTTATGGAAGGCACTTTAACTGGTGATGGTAAAAGACTTGTAGATAGATTCCTATTCTTGCCAGGTAGGAAAAATGAACACATAAGGCTTATATAGAGTTGATTATTGCCTTCAAATACTAAATTTGTCATCTGATCACAAGAGAAATGTTTTACTTCAGATGACAAGATTGGTATTTTGGGGCCATCATTAAACCTATGATAAAAGTTAACCAAAAAGATTGTAAGGTTATAAAGCCTTTAAGTTTGTCCTCCACGTGCTGTCAAATTCTAGAATTCTAACCTTTGCCTTGCAATTTGTTTGCTCCTCAGGTACAGCTTGCTCAGCTTCTTTCCAACTCTGAAGAATTATAGGCATCATCTTGCTGTAGGCACAACTTACACTTCTTCTAACACTGCACAGATGTAGTATTTTTCCACTATGCAATTTTGCATCCTTGTTCAGATGCAAATGGCATATTGAAGGTCTTCTTGCCATGTTGAAAGAGTCAAGAATCAAAAAATTCAAGAGTGGAAAGAGTCAAGAATGAAAAGACATCAAAAACTCAAAGATATCAAAATCCGAAAGGTATTTGAAAATTGGAAGGTACCAAAAATTGGAAGGGACCAAGAGTAGATAGATATCAAGAATTGAAAGGTATCTGAGGTGGTGGTAAACAAGCATAGTGACTGTTGAACCTGTTCAAAAGCACTTGACTTGCAGGTTATGTATTCTTGTAATTCCCCAGCAAACAAAAGTCAATGCCTGATTATGAGAATAAATGCGTTGGTCAAGTATATATGTGTCTTTGATGTTCTTTTACCGGTTTTTTTATTCTCCCCTATAGCAGCACTCTTGAGTTATGTGTTGTCCAATGATCCAAGTTCTTTGTATTCAGCATCCTTGGAAATATAAATGACATGCAGAGCCACGTGAGATGATCTTAAGGATGTGGTATCTATTTAATGCTGATTCAAAAAACATCAGACATATGGCAAAGTCTGATGATCATCTCTAAAGCTTTGATCTCCAAGCTTGACTAGAGTCATATTATCATATGTTCCTCTTCACCCTCCTGGACCTATCAGTTTGAATGCAACAGGTCAGCTTATGAACCCAGACCTGGGCTGAAAATACGCAAGGAGATTCTATCTAGCAGTGCTGTTCACATCATTGTCTTTATAACTTACTTGGATTGAATTCTGGATCAGTTCTGGTTATATATGATTTCTCAGCATTATATATACAGACAAAAATGACAAAGTATCAAAAACTCCACCATGATCCTTGTGTTTTGCGGCCACCAAGCGGATGCGGTATTGTTTTGGACTACTACTTTGCCATGGAATATGTCATTTCGGATAGAGCTCATTGTACTCTGCTATCCTTTGGGTTTGTTCCAAGTTTTTAATGAGGAAGTGTTGCATGAGAATAAGGTCAAGGTGGTCTGAAGTTGAACCCTAAGGTAGTGGTGGCACTTGGTATGTTTAGAAGTTGAGTGTTTGAAAACTTCAAGCTGTAAAGTGAAATGTCGATCAAAACTTCAATTCACCAAATTCTAAAAACCAAAATCACATCTCAATCAACCATGAACTCAGCAACCAACACCATCACCATTACTCCGAACCAATACAAATTCATAGGTCAACCTCATTCATCTTTCAAATCTCAAAGACCTTGACATTGATGATGTTTCTTGTTTTTTTTTGGTTTTGTAATTTGAAAAAAGATTAGATATAGGTTCGAATTTATCAGATCCAATTTTTCGTGGAATTTATAATGGAAAACAAGTTCATGAAGGTTAATTCAAATCAAATCAAATCAAAACCAACAAAAAACCATAGAGATTCAGTGATGAAGAATTTCAAGATTGACTTAGCCAAGACTTGGTTCTTTGATCCATAGATGATTTTCATCAGATACTTCAACGAGCAAGAAAGTTTGGAGTCGAAAAACAAATCTTAACTGGTGATTGTCTTACCGGATCTACTCAAGTTATTGAACTTTCTCATCAACATCGTTTGTGATTTTCCTATCTTGATCTCTATCGCTTCAATTGAAGATCATCAATCTGATTCTGTGATTTTTGTTTTCGTAAAGATGGTTTGTATGCAACTGTAGGTTGTCATCCATGTAGAGCCAACGAATTCGAGACTCCAATCGATCAAACCCATCCAACCGAATCTCTTGCTGAACTTTATTTATCTAAACTTGAAGAATTGATTCAGTCTGATCAAAGATTAGAAAGATCGAAACGAAAAGTAGTAGCAATAGGCGAATGTGGTTTAGGTGAAAGAAACGTATGATCAAGAGGTATCAATTCTGGTCATTGATCTTGTGCTTCTTGTTTGGTTTTGATTTTTAATAGATTATGATCGATTATCGTATGCTTCTAAAGAAGTTCAATTACGACACTTCCCACCGCAACGTCAGTGATCCAAAAACCTCGTCTCATCCAACGCCGATCCTCATTTTTCTTGTTTTTTTTTTCTGATTGAACTCGAAACCCGAGAAAAGTAAGCCTAGCAAGGAAATACAAACTACCACTCTTCTTACACTCTCGTACACCTGAAGCACATACAGACCTAGTTTCGATCCTCAAAACTCATCATGATTTAGATCCTCTAAACCTTTTACCTCCTAGACAAAGAGGAGTGGTTCATAGTTTTACTGGAACTCATTCTGAGATGGAAGAATTGATTGAGTTAGGTTATAGTATTGGTATTAATGGATGGTTCATCACTTTCTCTTTTTTTACTTCGTTTTCTTATTTTTTGGAAGGTTTTGAGGCTGATTTGATCAACTTGGGTTTTGGAATTCGGATTAATAACTTGATAGTTCTTTGAAAACTGAAGAAAATCTAAACGTAGTCAAATCGATTCCATTAGATAGATTAATGTTAGAAACAGGTCAAGGTTTTTCCCTTCAATTCTTAATTCTTGGTTCCATTCTAATCCAATCTTTCCTTTTCACATAGATTGTCCATGGTGTGATATACGTAAAAGTCATGCATCATTTCAACTTTTATCAGATTTACCACCAGAGTTTTTGATCAAATCAATTAAAAAAGAAAAATTTCAATCAGATCAACCGGTTTTAATTAAAGGTAGAAACGAACCTTGTACGATCTTTCAAGTGGCTTGGATCGTTTCTAAATTATTGAATTTGGATGTAAATGAATTAATGAAGATCGTTTGGAAGAATTCAATGGATTTGTTTCAATTAGATTTACTTGATTAAAGAAAAAGAGATCATAAGTTTCTTTTGGAATGGAAGTTGTGCTTTTTTTTTGAGGATGGAGCTGGATTATCATGATGAGCCTTTGAAAGAAATTGATCAGTTAGGAATTTGGTATTTGGCGGGCCTAGTGTGTTTTGCCTAGTTCCAAGTGATTGAGCGCGGAGTGGTATACAAGAAAGTTCACAAAAGATAGGCAGAAGATAGACTTACATCAGCTACAATTAGAGCATCCACTATGTTGAGGGTGTTTTAGGATACTCATGGATCTCGATATACGATATTTGACTTGATCATGAGACAATGCGACGAGAATAGTATTAAGATGTATGGTGAACGTAGGATTTAACTACGATAATCTGTTCTTAGAACACTATACACGCTATGGCAAAGTCGAGACTCGAATTGAAGTATCTTACCACGCCTCACCCAGCTCACTTCTATGATGATGACTACCTTGGTAGCCAGAAAGAACCAAAATGATGGCTTCAGGTGTTGACAATGAGCATCGAGCTTTCTCACATCTTGCTCGATCTTGGTGAAATCAATCGCACGGAATCATTTTTTTTTAAAACAAAATGCGTTTTTTTTAGCAAATTCAGAGTTATAAACAGCTACCATCAACAAGCTGTGATTTTGAGGGACGAGGGAAGATTTTGATTGAAGGTGGTGAGTGCAGAGTGGGATGGATACAGATAGATCATTTGATGGCTGTTGACCGATTTGATGCGCCAAAAGTCTACGATAAATCAAGTCGTAGGCTTGCGTAGATTTGAACAAGGGGAGTGCAAGATTTGACGCAGTCGTACGGACCGCATGTCTAAAACAGGTCCATAGTAGACCTGTCTGGATTTTAGCGTTATTCTAACGCTAAATCACATCGTTAACGCACCCATAGTGGATGCTCTTAGTATAATAAGAAGAGTCAAGCTCATATGGGATACTCATGGATCTCGATATACGATATTTGACTTGATCCTGAGACAATGCGACGAGAATGGTATTAAGATGTATGGTGACTGCTTCAGTCATAAAGGACGGCGGAACTCTGGGGGAATATAACGGGAAACACTTTGAAAATGATCAACTTCTGGAATAGAAAGAAGTAGTGAATTTCACATAAGCGTTTTCTTTGAGCAATCTACATGTCAAAGAGAGACTCACATAAACTTTCTTGGGTTCAAGGAAATTCACAAATGAGAGGGGAAAGTTTTTAAGGAAATTTTCAACACTGGAATCTGATTGCCCTCACAGTCACTGTGAGGTGTGCTTTGGGTTTCAGAGATCCATGAATATTGAAATTGAAGTCTATAGTAAGCATTTATGGATCTTTGTTGAGTTTAGGCTAAAGCTCTCTTTCTCATGAGTTTGATAAGAAGTTCCTAAAGCTATGGAATTTCTTTCAACTTGATTAAAAGAATTAGAGTTTTGAAAATGTATGGAAAATTTATTTCAAGTTGTAAAATAGGAAGTTTGAGAGAAAATTACAAAATAAGAAATCAATTCTCAAACTTCATTAAAAATGATCATCAAATTTCAAAACATAAATTGTTTCATCCAAATTGTAAAAAAGAAAAACTTCAAAAGAAAAAAACTTGATATATATATATATATATGTAAGAAAAAAAAGAGAAATTAACAAGTTTTTTTGTTTTTTCCAAAAAAGAATCTATGGTGAAGAAAAAAAAATCTATCATCAAAAAAGAAAATAAGAAAATCGATTTATAAAAAAAAAGGTATAACAAAGGCATAATTGTTGTACCAAAGACGTTTTCCAGAACCAGAAAAACCCAAGCATATTCCCAAACCAAACAACCCAAAAACCCAACCCAAAAACCAATCCAATTACTTCCCAAACCCCCAAAACCAAATTTCAAAATGCAAGAAGAAGCAAAAAAAAAATTCTGATTGTTTTGTCATGATTTTTTTTACAATTGACAATTATAACCCACCAAAGTAGGTTCATGAAAGATAGCCAAGACCAAGATCACCAAAGCCAAAGCACCAATGGTGATCATTCCTTTTGACCAAAGAGGATAAGATCTATGCATTGCTAACCAACCTAATCTTCCTGCTCCTATTGGTTTTTGTGCTACAACCAATCAAACCCCCAAAAAGAAAAATTTCAATTCAACTTTCAGCATATCTTAGAAGAAGAGTATGCTTGGGTTTTTGAGGGGAGGGGTTTGGGGTTTACCTCTGTAATCTTTCCAACGAGCTCCATGTGCTCGATCAAAGTAATCGATTTGATGACGTTCTTCGAAATCGGCTAACCATCTATGATCAGCATCTTCAGCTTGTAATTGTCTTGTAAACAAATGTAAAGTTAATCTAAAGAAAAAAAGAAATCGAACCAAAAAAAAAAAAAATCATTGCCATTCAATTTGTGAAGTGATTTTCGGTTTGGGTAAGAGAGAAAGAGGATAAAAGCTTACATGGTGATAACTATACAAAGACTCATTGAAGCTATTCTTGCAAACCTTCCTGTATCTGCTGCTAAGGAAATACTAAAAAGAAAAGCATGAGCGGTTAAAGAAGTGGCTGGAACTTGCCTAATTTCATCCAAAAAAATCATCATCATCAATTCATTAATCAAAAAAAAAGTTATAAAAAGAATTAAGTTTTTTTCTTGAAGGGTTTCTCATTATAAGATAATAAGAATGAAGTGTGTGTGTTTTTTGATGGGTTTAATGGGTTTCTTGAAATAGGCAAAATCACTTACCAAAGTAAATTATCAAAAGCTGTTCTTCTTTCAGCAACGACTTGATAAAGACTAAACAGAAAAAAAACAGTAAAGAAGATGCAACTCCACTCCAAAAGTTCAGAAAAAAAAGCTTACATAGAAATATCTTTAAAAGTAGTCGGAGGCATTCTAGAAGTCACAGAAGGAGTAATAGAAGCAGGTCGATGGTTTAAAGAAACAGGAAACCCAGTAGAAGTAGCAGCAGCAATAGCCAAAGCAGCTGTCGGACCTATTGGAGGAGGTTGTGGTGAGTTTGATGAATATGAATTGTTTCGGGATCGGCTTGAGTCTTGGTGATATTGAGCTGATGATAGTTGAAACATTGGAATTGGGGATGGGGTTCGGGTTTGGGTTGGATCTGAAAGAATGGATTTTATTAGGCTGGTTTTGGTTGGTTTGATTTTTTGGGTGAAGAAGTCACTTAACTTTGATGATGAGATGAATGGAATGGGATCGAGTTTACATTTAAAAAGTCTTGGTTTTGAGATGGATGGATGTATGGTTCTGATTGACGTGGTGGAGTATGAGATGAATGTCTTCTTAGATCAGGAGTACTGATGGTTCTTTGGATTAGATTTTGATGAACTAAAGATTGATGATGAAGATGATTAGGTGAGATTAAGATTTGATTTAAATCAGTTTGATGTTCTGATGCTTGTTCTTGTTCTTTTTCTTCTTGTTCTTCTTGTGATTGTGATTGTGATGGTTGATGAAGTGAAGTAGATTGATAGTTTGTTCCATTTGGTGTTGAAGTGATGATTTCTGGTGTTGGTCTTGATCGATTTGAATGAATGTTCATTAATTCTCGAATCGACCTTGAAGCTGATCTTGATCGAGTCTGAGATTGAGATTGAGCTTGGTTAGATTTGAAGTTCACCATTTTGTTATCCTTTGCTATGCTTTGCTATGTTTTGCTATGCTTTACTGTCCTTTTCTTTTTCCTTTTCGTTATCTTTTTGGTTTCGTTATCTTTTTGGTTTCGTTATGTTTGTTTGGTAATAGAAGTCTTTGTTTTGAAAATAAACAAACAAACAAACTGAATTGAAGCTTCAAGATCCAATTTCAATTTCAATTCATAACAAATCCACAATTTGAACTTTAGAAATCACACATTTCTCATCATCTCATACTCCACAGTGAACTTTCCTAATCTCATTCTACACTTCAACTTATCAATTTCAACTTCAACAAGCCAGATCACCTGGAAATCCTCAGACAAGCTTCTATGTCTCTACCGGGGTCTCTTACCCATGCCTTTCTCCAATGCTCGATTGATTGGTTTAAAACATAGCCTTACTGGTAGGCTTATAACTTTCACCTTATCTGTCATTGCGGCTCAAGTGGATTTCGAATGGAGAATTTTTGAAAAGATACTGAAAAAAAAGAATGATGAATCATATTGCCAATATATTTAAAACATTCATATCGATCAAATACATCAAACTACATAACCAATCTCTGCTGAAAAGAGATCATGGAATATTGAATACTTGAAGACATGTGCTCAAAACAAAACAAAAAGAACGAGGTGATGAAAACTTCAAAGGATGAACCAACAAATACAACACAAACAAAAGTGATCCATCAAGGCTCTTCAAAGATAAGTATGAAGACCACAGGAAAACAAAAATAAAAATCGAAAAAACCGAAATAATAAAAAACCAAAATGAGAATTTCTTTGCCTTTTTCTTTGAATCTCAATATAATGAGACGGAAAGACAGAAGGGAGGGAAGTTTAAGGTTTGAAACATTCATCGATCCATTTGTCACGGTACATCACCACTCTTCCTTTTGGACCTACATGATTAGATGTGTAAAAGAGGATCAAGGATGGGTTAAATCATTCTGAAAGGAAACAGATCATCAAGTAAAAACACTGACCATTTAAACATTGAACATTCGGTCTCTCTTTATCTGGACCTGGACAATCGTTATCTGTTTGAAGATTCCCAAAAACAAAGACGTATGATCAGTTAATGAAATCTGGTGATTGGAGATCTCAAAGGCTTGGTTGATCAAATTGAGTTGCGTACCGGTACAGATCTGATTGAGATGAGTATATAAAGCATCACATAATCGAAAGATGGTTGGTTAATAGAAAAAACAAGACGTTTATAAGCAACCTGGCTTGTTCAAAACAACTCAAAAGGAGTTGGAAAAAGTCAATTCGATTCAAGACTTACATCAGGTAATCGGATCTTCATCTTCTGAGTACGATCCCTACTATAAATCCAAAAATCAGTTCTAGCCTGAGCATTACAACCAGGATTACCACGTGGGGCATCTTTAGCATGATGCCAAGTATAAATACTCTGAGGATCCATATAATCTCCACTCTTGTTCTTTGTTTCTGCCTTCACATCTATCTTTGTGGAAGATGGTTTGTCTTTCCAATAATCTTCTGCACCTGTTGATTCACAAAACGCATTTCTACTCCAGGTAACTGTTGCATGACCTGTAAAGATACTTGGGTCACTTGTATCTGTTTTTCCGTCGTCTTTCCATCGCCAGTAGACGTGTGCACTTTGTGGTGGATGATCACATAAGGTTAACTGATGAATGAGAACCAGAGAAAAACGAAAAAAAAAACAATCTTTTGGATTAGACTTGATAAACACTTTTATAGAGGGTTTCTCTATGATTCATGAGAAGTCGAAGATCACTTACGTTTGGTAAAAATGCACCGAGACCTAAAATGAGAACAAGAGCTGAATGTAAAGATAACATGATGTTAAAGGTTTTGATAGTGTTTTGTAGTAGAAAGATTTGAAAAATGTTTGATATTTTGACGTAATGTATGAAGAGAAAAAAAATATGTAGTCTATGCACACAAGTGAAATGGAAGAGAGTAGATCTGAATGAGAAATGAGGAATAGAAATCTCAGCCAGTTCTCGAAATCAGTCTGCTTTTTATATACTCAAGAAAAATTATCGTCGGCAGAAGTTGGTATTCTATTAGGTCACTGCCAAGCTCTTTCCGAACAGGCCAAAGTAGTCTCATGATAAGGTTCGGAATCCGGAAAGACCCTTTTTGAAAGACTTGGCAAGAATTGGTAACCCATGCCTTGCAGGTAACAATATCATCTGTCCCGCTGGCGAGGTGATTCTAGTTCGGCGTTAATTTGATGGGTTCTGTTTTGTTGAAAATCATTTTCTTGATGGCTTAGTGAAGGTGACCAGAGGATCGGGTGGAATTAGAAATGAAAATGGACTTAAAACTTATCAATGTCCCTTAAAGTGAATGTCTTGTGGAGTCGCGAGGCAATGATGACCTTTGGAATTTCAATATGGGCTTGAGTCTTTCAAAAAGACGGTAATAAAATTTGCTTACCCTGGTGAGCGTTATCTTAGAGATGATGGGTCGGAGCAAAGCACGATTTTGGATAGGATGATGGTAGGCTTGATTTCGGATACAAATCATTCTTCAATAAATCTGTAAATCACCGTGAAGGAGATTTGGAAGGTTGCAAATACTAAATTACCAAAGACTGGTTTGGGAAAGCTCATGTGATTGGGAAATGCAAGTAACCTAAGAAGCCTTATGGACATTGATGATACCAGTCCAAAGGCCAGTTCATATTTATTCGGGTGGGAGAATTTTACACCGACCGATTTACACCGGATTATCCGGTGTAAAGTCCATTATTCTACACCACGGAGTGGTTCTTGAGCAGAAATATCGTCGGTGAGGTCTGCAAGTGGTCGGGGTCCTGAAATCGTCGGATAATTGCCTGAAAGTGGCCTGTAAATGGCCTGAAATTGGTCTGTGAGAACCGGCTACATACCAGCTGCAGTCCAATCGAGTACCGTTGGTAGGCAGACTGCAGCTGGTGTACATGGTTAAGTCTGCAAAAGGGCGGGCAAGCGCCTGTCAGACGTCTGCCAGGCCGCTGAAAGGGCAGGAGCTCTGAAGTGCGGCCGGTTCTGGCAGATTGGCTGCCGCTCGACTTCATTTTGCCTCAACTCATCGGTTTGGGATGGCCCCGACAGCCACAGTTAACAAACTCGGTAAAATACCCTGGGCAAGTTAGTTCACCCAACCATCTCATCAATCAACTCCAACAAGTCCAACATCATGAACAACTATCACGACCTGGGATAATCTTCCTCGATCAACAAAAGAATGGTTGATAACCAGGTTCAATTCAATCAATCAAATCACCACTTTCAATTGCTAACCTTCATCAATTTATGCTCAATTTCATTCAACCTAATTAATCCATCAACTCATCAAACTCTTTAGCCTTAACTTCACTTTCTTCAGCTTTAAATCATGAACTTATTCAACATTAAGTACTCTAAATGGATTTGGAATTCAGATCATGATCTCGTCATTTAACATTGATACCTTTTGATTCAAATTCATTACCTTCACCAACTCTTTCTGCCATCTTAGCCAAACTTGATTCTTGGTATTCGAGCTTCTGTTATCTCAATCAACTCCATTATCATCGATCTACTTGGTCAGCTTCTTTCAAAATGCTCTCACTGGTTTACCACAAATTTTTCTGATCTCAAATCATATTCTAATCTCGATTGGACAACTTTTGATTGGTACTTTAGGATCTTTGGTCATTTACGGACAGCAGCCTCGATAACATCTTTTAGCCGACTTGAATTGTTATGACCCACAGCCGACCAATGTCCTTTTTATGGTTCAATGAGCTCGTCCTCCTGGTATAATTACTGATTTCAAACCTCAACCTTTGATTGACCTTCTCAAACCTAACATTTTACCTCACTTACCTTCCCTTAAGTGTTGCTCTAGAATTGCTTGCTCTATCTCTCAAATCTGGTTAGTACTTTCCATTTTCAGTCATTTTTGTCAAGTTAACTCAAATCGATCACAATCTAGTCGCATGGTACCTCTCAAACTACGAAAAACACAATTTTTCAAATCGATTTGTATGTAAAGTTTCCAAGACTCAACCAGTGTTCTTGAATTCAAAAGAACCACTGGCTTGATGTCCTGTACAATGTCCACTTGACATGGTTCTCATCAAGATTCCAAGTGTTCCTGGGTCTCTCTACATTCAGAGAAGATGGTGGTGCATGTAATCCAAGACGAGAACAATATGAAGATCAAATCCATTCTTGTTCTTCAGAGTGATGTTATGATTGACTTGGAGTGTTAGCAATTACATCTGTAAGTGTTTGATGAACATTCAAAATAATGATCCACTGTTTTCTTGCTCACTCAATTAATTCCATCAGTTTCTCAGTATCAATACCGATGAAAGATCTCAACCTACATATCAATCGGTCTGCATTCACATTCACACTCTTGTTAAACTCTTCAAACACGTCTCTAATCTTCACCTGAGGAGCTCTCCACAAAACTTTCTACACAATGAACAGTCTTTGAAATCATCTACTTTCACACCCACACCCGATCATTCCTATGTTCAACCAAAGAACCATGTTTATTCAGTTTAAAAGTAAAAGATTTGGATCTTCATATAATGTAGCTATTATACTTAATATTGTCACACACATCTGATCAAAATTATGATACTGTCAATAAAATGATTTTATTTTGCTTGTTCCAATTGACCGTCTGCTAGCCGCATTTCAAGGCTGGCAGTCATCTCACTGGCTTCTTGTTGAGCCTTTGCACTATCTGTGAGTGGTCTCGAGCAGGTCCCAAACCGGTGCAGACCGGCAGTCAACCCTCTACATCCTGTCTTCAGTCGGCCTGCAGGCTGGCTACAGGCGATATTCGAAAGGCCGTCTGCATACGGTGGGACCAGCGCCTACCTGCAGACGGTCCGTGACTATATAAAAAAAGGCCCGTCTGCAGACGGCCTCCGTCCCCGTCTGCAGATGGGCCGGACCACTCCGTGGTGTAGAAAGTCGTGTCATGGTGGCACTTTTCTTGGGTTTTTCCCCCCCAGATACAGCCCCAATACAGGTGACGCGGAGCGCAGCATAGCTCGAGTGGGCAGTCTGAGGTATTGATCCGGCTTGATCCAAAGCCATCATGTACCGATCTGGTGGCTTTGTTTGTCGGTGTGTGCTCCCCCAGTTCAATGACCCAATGCCTAGCTCAGCTACCCTCAATCCAATCTCAGCCAGCAACACCTCGACCGCCTACCAAACATTGGAACGCCGGTCGGCGTCTCAATGTTTGGTCGCCATTCAAACCACCCACCGCCTGGAAAGAAAAAGAACCATTGGCCAACTTCAACCACCGGCAGGCCGCCCCCAAACACCTATAAAATGACGACCTCCCTCACCCGTTCCCCCTCTAATAAGCCAAAGAACGTCCCAATCAACGTCAAAAAAACAAGCTCGTTTTCAATCACTACTCGCAGCATGGTCAACAACAAGAATTCTCACATACCTTCGTTTGAGTTCACTTCGGTTTTGCATTTCTTTTTCCTCTTCAATCGTGAAAGCCCTCTGACGACATGGATTGATTCCCTTCAGGTCCGATGCCCGAATCGATGGCATATCCCGTACTCTACGGACTCGCACGTATTCACAAGCCCTCATGGGACACAGTGTTGGTGTACCTCGGTAAGTCTGCTATTGTTCGGTCGGACCAACGGAAAGAAACCAGGCTGATGTTACCTGGCTCCCTCAAGGACCGGTGGCGGATCACTGCTTACGTCGCCCGTGAAGGATCCCATCAAACACTCTGTTCACGCGGAATCATTACTTACGCCGAGTTTGATAGCCAAGTGGAATGATGCTCCACCTCCACCCTCTGTCCTCAGCTCACAATCGTCCTCGCTTTCCGCCATCAACCCCCACATAAACCCTTTGATCTTCAACTCGCCTCAATTGACCCCAAACCCTTCACCATCCACTGTCTACTCTACCCTGTCGACCGCTGCTACACCGATCTCCAAAACAAGAGCCTTGAACAAGAGGCCAGCCACTTTGGCTGCCTTGGACACTGCAGAGAGGGATGAAGACGATGGTCAGTCATTTTTCTCTCCATCGCTTTGTCTACTCTATCCAACTTGAAAGCGTGACACTTACCCAATTCTCTTTGTAGAACCTGTTGATTTTTTTGGCAGTGGCTCAGTCGCCAAAGTTGCTCCAACTGGACCTGCGAATGTGACCCACGATGGTCCGGATGAAGCTGAAGGTCCGTATCTTTCCTCTCTATCGGGAATACAGAGGTAGGTCTTCAACTTACCTTTGGTTCATCTGTAGACCTACCTCTAGATTGTTTTGACCCGCACACCACTACCGAAAAAGCCTCAAAATCCATGAGTAACCCAGACGCCGGCGACGTATTCGATTCGACTGGCGAGACAGCTCGTACATTTCAAGTATCATTTAATTTTTGGCAACTTGTAGTCCCCCCCGACGCCGCGCCTTCTAACAGCAAAAAAAGTAAGAAAACACCCGGTGCACGAACTAGTTGGAACAAGGCACCAGTTACCAAGTACGAGAATTACTGCCCCAAGGTCGCCAATAAACTTGTGCTTTTACACCAAAACTTCCCCTTTGTCATATTCAAACTCAAATTATTTCAAACCTGCGACAAAAATCGCCCCTGGGTCTCTGAGGCTCTTAAATCGGCGTGGTATGACCCTGACCAGACCGTGGAGATTCAAGGTTTCATCCACGGGTCACGTCAACATAAGGCCATCAAAATGGCCCTTGAAGATGAAGATTCTTTCAGGGAGTTCATGGGCCTTTGCCAGTCGGTTCCTGCAAGCACGGTCATGGGGTGCAAAATTTTCCACAAAAATCCGAAGCTAACCGCCAACGCTAATCGCAACTTGGAACTCGCGCGCCAAAGGAACACACCTAAGGCTCCTTCGTCGGATTCGGAGGCTCACCCCGAATCGGACGACTCTGTAGGTGTAAGTCACCTTCCTCCTAGTGTTTCACGCACTGCTCGACCAACACTGATATATCCCTTTGGCCTATTAGTCTGGCATTTTATCCCTCGGCGAACGTTATAACAAGAAGTTGTGGACGCGATTCTCCAAAGACTTCAAGGCCGGCGAAAACATTGGCCGACTTATCAATCCCAAAGACCATGGCCTTTGCATGCTTCTCAACACTGCGCGTATTCGCACATGGGCAAATGATTGGGTAAGTCATTATGCTTCTGACATCCTCATTTTTTCGTCTTGAATTTGATACTCATACGTCTCCATCTCTGTTTCACAGGCTGACGATGTACCCGGGGTAGACGAAGTTAACCCGCCGACCAAACGCCCAGAATTTTGTTGGTTTCCTGTTGCTGACTACGAGAAGGAGAAGAACGTTCTTCTTGGCTTATCTGTTACACCTCAGGCCACGCCCACTTCCGGAGCTACTGTAGTCCACCACAACTATTATGGACAACCCTTTCCTTCAGCCGCTTTTCCCTCTCCAACCAATCAGCCCATTCCACCGCTGGGGACTGGCCAGCCTGGACCTCCACCATCTGGACCGACTTATCCACAAACCCCGTCTGAGGCCCTTCGGTTATCCCCGCCCCCAGTGATACCAGAGTTCAAAGCGTTTCTCATCTTCGCGGGCATCAAGGCCAACATGAAGAAGACTCGCGAGATTTTATCTAATGAAGGTATTGACTCGTTTAGAAGGCTTTTGGACCGCTCAACTTACAATTTGGATAGCTTTCGAAGCATGGGAATACCCTTCGCTCACGCCAATGACCTTCACAAGGCTGTTCCAAAGTTTAACCATCATCTCAAATCGCTTTGAGTTTTGCCTCGGTAATCATTGCTCAAAGGTCATGTTCTATGTCTGTTCACGTTACTCAATGGTTCTATGTGTATCAAACATTATCAATGTTTGATCAAGGTTCAGAACTACGGTCTCTCTGGAAATGTTATGTTTTCTTATTCTTTTCCCCTTGGTGCTGTGTTACAATGTGCGATTCAATGTTAGAGTCGATTGTTATGACTCATCCTTTTGTTGGACGCTCTCGGCCCATTTGTGTTTGAGCGTTTTGATGCAATCATGAGTCTTAAGTGATTACCGGTCATTTCACACTTTTATGCCCACAATGACATGTGCCCCTTAACCTTGTGTCCTGTTACGTTTCTGGCCAGACTGCTACCCCAAAAATGTTCACCTCTCTATCGCAGCGGATGATAGAGAAGGAGTAATGAGGGCCCAACTTGTTCACCAATCGATGTAACGAGAACGCGTCTCGTTACATCGATTTCTCGTTCGCACAACTCAAAAGGCATTGATGATAAGATGTAACGAGAACGAGTCTCGTTACATCGATTTCTTGCTCGCACAAGTCACAAGGCATTGATGATTAAAAAACCATTTGTATAAGGTCAAAATTATCGGGGTGAGGTGATTGGAATCAATCAGAGATATTTTTTGAATCAATTGAACATTAAATCAAAACTAACTACAAGCTACTTGCTACTTATCGTTCATCTACAATCGCTAATAGACGTCTAAACCCAATAGCCGCATACAGCATACAATTTGTGCATGAGTGCGCCTGAGAACAAGTCCCATGTGACATCCATGATTACATCCATCTTCTCGTCCGTCGCGGTTTGGATGAGTACTTGGGTACGTCAAAAGTAGGATTTGAGGACACTAAATGCCTTCTCAATCGGATTCAGATCGGGTGAGTAAGGTGGGAGATACAATAATCGGATTCCTCTCTCTGACGCAAGTTCTTCAATACGGCCCCCGTGGTGGATTCTAGCATTGTCCATTACTAAGACGGAGTTGACCTCAGGGTATGGGTTCATCATTGGAAACTATGGGGGTCACCAGTCAATATCATCAAGATGAGAGTCAAAGAAAGGGAAAATGAGCCTACCAAACGATGTTTGAGGAAGCCCTCAAAATCTCGTCGCAGATAACTTCCTTCTTGGCAGTCCAGCGCTAATACACCACCTTTGAAAATAGCTGGTAGAAGAGAAAACCTTTTGCCACCACGGCTCCAAGGTATTCGGGTAGTCCGTTCCCCTCGTCTAGCGCGACCAAACTGCCTGCCAAGATGCCTCTCTTGAACTGAGCACTCGTCTGGATTGGACAAGGTAAAAGTTAGTGATGCAGTCACAATCTGCCAGGCGGAAGGAATGACGGACCTAGGAAAACGAGCATGTTGGGGTTCAACGCTCCAACTGTGTGTAGATACCGCGCTCTCTTCGAAGGGCTCTGGTTAGGGTGCACAGTGCGGGCTTTCTTGAGGGTGAGGTGTAGTCGATCCTTCAGATCGCTCGCAATGGTTTGTAACGAGACCCATTTGCCGGTACGTCGAATAACTGCGTGGCGATACTCGTCCAAGTACAGAGCACGATTACCGGCCAGTAACTCCCACTGAAATCCCTGTCTTCGTCG
>NW_006768793.1:497721-511919 GCF_000204055.1 Melampsora larici-populina 98AG31 | reverse complement strand
GCATGCCTAGAAGGGGGATTTGAAAGAGTCAGAATGATGGTTTCACCAAACAAAAGCGAAACGAACAAACCGTTGAAGAGGTGGTGTGACAAACTGTTGGGGCGGAAAATTTTTCGATGCGGCAAAAAAAAAATTCTCAATGCGACAAAAAATTTTTCTCAATGGGTTGTTTGGGCCCGATGGGCTGTGTCAGGGTTTGGGGGTCACGGGTTGTTCAGGCCCGCTGCGCCTGTATCTGCCTGTGGCGCTGGGGGAAAAACCCAAGAAAAGTGCCACCATGACACGACTTTCTAGAATAGCTGTAAAATTAAAAAAAAAAACCCATTAAGTGCAATTTTACACCGTATCCAATTTTTTTGAGACAGTGTAAATAAATTAAGTGTAATCGATACGGTGTAAAAGTAATGTACCCGGGGTACATATTTATTTTTACACCGGGATTTTTACACCGGATAATGCGGTGTAAAGTGGTCCGGTGTAAAAATCCCGGGTACCCTGGTAATCTCGACTTTTACACCAAACCCCATTACACCACATTTTCCGGTGTAAAAGGGTACAATGTAAAAATCCCAAACCTCACGCTTGAAGTTGAGTTTTACACCGACACTTATTACACCGATTCATCAACTAACATCGCATGAAAATACCTACCTGATATTGTAAATATCAGACGCAAATACATGCAAGTGATCGAAAGATATAAACTCTTGCGTCCAAACAAACAAGATACCCACATATCATCCGTGAGAGTGGAAGAAGGGCTTCTTGATGGTTGACTTCCAAGCAAGGACTTTAGACTTTAAAGGTCACTCTCACTCGTATTCGACAAGTTGCAAATACTTTCATTCCCAATTCGTCATCTTTTCAACACATTATTCTTTCTGTGACCCAACAATGGGCCAAGTACATTCCCTCTCCGCTGGAGAGGAAGGATGTGACCTGTCTAGTTTGAAAGGAGGTCATTTGACAGATAATCTGTCACCCTCGAATCATCTTGATCCTACAAAAGATAGACCATCGAGTGTCATTCCATCGACTCCTCATCGTCGGCTTAATTTCATTCCATTGACTCCTCTCAGATCTAGCCAAATCGGTCCTTCTAGCTCAGGTATCACGTTATCGAGCTCAGACCTTGTCACCATGACAGACTCCGATTCCCCTACGCCAAGTTTGAAGACCAAGATTGTGAAAAAGTCAAAAAGTAAGAAGAAATCGAAGAATTCAAAGGAAAAACAAAATCAACTCGAAAGAAGTCAATTCGAAAGATCAGAATCTGGATCACCTCTTAATTCTAAGAAATCCAAGAAGAAGCATCATCAAATCCCTTCACCAATTGATAACGAAGCCGAAGATCTTTCTTATCCCCAAGAACAGACAAAATCAAAGAAGAAGGGCAGGAAGAGGAAGCGCCGCTCATCAAATTCAATTCCAGACGATGCCATCTCAGAAACTCATTCTGAAAATGTAACCCACCTGGTCAAACGGCCACAACTCCAGCTGATAACCGATAAATCCCAGCATACCACCTTTATCGACTTTGGTTCTGTAGTCGATGCACAAGGGTATCCTAAGTACCCCAATGGAGATACGGTTTTTGTATGCCCACCTGATGAAAAGGTGAAGAACTTCGGATTTGTCGGTTGGACGCACACGATGAAGACCGATTCCTCTCATAAATATTGGAAAATCTTACAATTCACCTGCCTCGGGGTGATGAAATGTTCCAACACTGGTTGCCCTTTTGCTGGTTCACCTCCAACCGGCCACAAAATGATCGAAAAACTCTTAAATCGGTAAGTTGTGATTTGCTTATTTGACATAAGTATAATCATTCCAATACTTATGTTTCTCATATTAATTTTGGATCTGCCAGGTGCGAACCATGCCCTATCAGTAGCTGTGAAGGGCTTCAGGTGCACATCGAGTGCTCTGCGCGATGTCGATTTGACGAAGAGAAGACAGAAAACCCGTGGCGTATACTGCGACATCAAGGTGATCACCGGCATGTTTGGCCTGAGGCGAAAAAGGCGGATCCTATGTCTAAGAGCCAGCTGAAGGACATGGTCGTCAATGACCCCAAGACAGGACCTTTGGGATTAAAGGTAATGTATATCAACAATTTTTTGTATAAGATAAAATCATCATTCTGACTCAATGTTCACATTTAGGTTGGCCGTGCTCATGCAGGCACTGATCCTATCCGAACTGTGGTGGATGTACATCCTTCATTTGGAAATGCGGAACGCCTTGGGTACTTGCGACGATTATTTCTGGTGGAAGCTGGATTGATGCCGGATTCAAAGGACAAAGACGGGGGCGATAGATGGCTCCTTCAGTTAATTCATTGGACCACGTACGTGCCCATGATTTAATTTCTGGTTTATTTTCTTTTGGCTGACCCTGTCTTTTTAGTAATGGCATGCGAATAGTGTCTGAATCCCTAAAAGTCGAAGACATACATATTTCTTTCCAAAGCAAATGGATGTCAGAAGTGCTAGTTCATGAGGAGAATGGTGTATCTTACGAAGGTGGCCTTCTATCCGACGTAACCTATAGGTTTTTCAATCACGGTTATCTGATGACAACTTCAATGTATTGTGAAAAAATCGAACGCTTCGTACCAGTACTTCTCACGTGGATGAATGGCCTCTCCAAGGATCATTACAAATCTCATTTTAAGACTTTATTACAACAGATTAAAGATACAGCAAAGTCGGACGAGCAGAAGAACAACTTAACTGAACAAATCGTGGACTTCTCCCAGGCTCAGAAAGTGGGATTTATGAGTGCTTACATGGAGGTCTTTAACGTGGATCGAGACGTCGCACTATCCAAACTACACGGCTGCAGTCAATATTTTTCCCAGGCCGTCACCTGCCTCAAGAAAAATCGAAGCATTGTGCGTTTTGACTTGAAGGTAAGCAATATAAACCTTTGCTCACTATCACACCAGGCTGATGTTTGAGTTGTATTCATTCAGGACGATTGGGAAGCCAAATGCAAGGCTTTGCTCAAACCCGATACACCTGGTAATACTCTCGAAATGAAATTTGCAAAGCTCTTCTTGGAATTTCTGAATGCAAAAAAGTGGCTTGATTGGTGGTGCACCGCCGATACCCAAGCCATGCTTTTTCCTGGTAGGAAGAGGATGCCTTTGGACGATCCACCATTATCTGACGACGAAAGTGATGGAGAAAAATTATTAACAGTCAAAGAGATCAAAAAAAAATTACACTCAACCACAAACGGTCAAGAATCTATGCACAGGGTCTATTACTTGTTGTCGTAAGTCACCTCACTATACTTTAAATTTTTATTATTACATTATCTGAAGAAGATTTCATATTGATTCATTAAATGTATTAATATATCAGGAAAGGCAAATGCAGCATCATCGCGGGATTCATTCAATTACTAGCCTTTGTCCAAAGTCTAGAAAGAGATTATCAAAATGCTCAAAAAGGGGTTTCCATCGCCTACGGATCGTCACAGAAGAATTGGGAGGAACTCGTTAAAGGATTAGGAATGCCTAAGCCCACCAAACGCCGCTATTTCAAGAACGACGGCCGGCCTCCCGACACCACCGACGAACTTCTTGGTAATACCAAAAAGACTAAGGCGTCAACCCGCACTCCAGGACGTCCCAGAGGCTCTCAAAACGTCAATCGAGCAGCTTTAACCACCTATCAGTCGTATACTAAAGGTACACGACCAGGTACTACCAACAGATGTTGGCAGAGCTCAACCCTTGAGTCTCTATATGCTCTATTTGGGCCTTTATGGAGCGATTTCGGTTCTGTCAATGGCAGCGGACTGGTCCATGTACTATATCAGCATCTCACTAAAAGATGTACTGCGCAACTCCAAGGAAAGAACCTTGGCAGGCTCCTCTCATCTCACCAGAATCTCCTACACAACACTCTTCGAACCCCGACATCCTATCAACCGGACAAAATGGCATCAGCTGACCAGTTCATGGAAAGGCTCCTACGCCCTGGTCGACATTCTCTTAGGCCTTTGTTTGAAGTTCCATTTATTAAGGCTCACATCTGTCCTGCCGACGCCAAACATACTAGAGTTGAAAGTAAAACAAGAGCTTGCCAGGCTTTGTTTCCTTACAACTTCACCGACGCTGGTCTTTCTTACGATGAAGTAGGCTTGATGATTGATCTGTTAATGTCTGAAGGCCTTTCTACGGACAGTAGACTCGTATGCCGCAAGTGCCATCCCGAGGACAACAACGAGGACGAATCCGATTGCGTAATTCAAGCTTCACCGCCTCAGAATCTCACCACACTCGTAGAGAATGTCAAGATTGATCTCACTAGCAACCCAAAATTGGCGCCTTTGCACCTATATTTCCTTCTAGAAGGAATAGCTGGTTTGGAAGCATCTGCACGTGTGGATTTCCAGAATAATACTAACTGGCCATCAAGAATTATAGTAGGTGATGTGGAGTATTGCTTGATGACACGCGGGTATTGGGGTGGCTTACACTACTGGTGCAAGGTAGTGCGTGATGTAGAAGGAATTTTGGGTGTTTGGCATTACGACGAACTTCAGAGCGGTGGCTTTGCTCAATTGTTGAGCCGCAATATCACCTCAATTGGTGGGTGTGATGCACAAACCAGCTGGCTTTGTTATTCACAAATCCCTTTTAATCACGAGCGCTCTCGTATTGCCTCATCAATACGTGATTTGATGAAGGAATTTCCACAAAAACACACCCTTATACCTTTCACGATGCCTTTGGAGGGATTTCCTGTAGGTGGTGGCCTTCCCTCTCTTGAAGAGGTTGTTGAAGTTGCGCAAGAACATCAGGAGGAAGTTCCGGAAGAACATCAGGAGGAAATGGTGGAAAATCATCATAACAACAACCACGACAATCAGCCTCCTACCCAATCTTTCAAGATCAAGCTCAAGTTAGCGCCACGTATACCATCAACGGAAAAACTAGCTGGTGATGGAGAAGGAGGAGCTGATCTAAACAACAAAGAGACTTTGGTTAAGAAGCGTAAGTTTATAGTTAAAAAAGTCATCATGCATTCCTTTACTTACTACTTTTCTTTTTCTAATCAGCAAAAATGTCCCAAAAGTCACAACCAGCAGGGGAAGATGATCAAGCCGGGCAACCCACCACTAAGGCTGGCAGAGCCAGAGCTGTCAGAGCAAAACGTGGGGTAAAAAAGGTTTGATCATGTTTTCTATTTCTTTTTTTATTTACCTCCTTTTTTGATTCTTGTCTCTGCGTATTGTATTCTCCTTTTTAATCTTTCTATCCCTTCCTTGTCAGTCTTTCCATTCCTTCTGTTTGTCTATCTTTTCTTTTTCAGTCCTCAGATATAATTATATTTATCTCTGCCATATTTTTTTGGTACGAATTTCTGTTACTTTTCTCTATCTCTAATTTTTCTATTCTTTCTTTTGGAATTTTATTTTGACTTATGATTGGTTATGTTATATTTTCTGTTTTCTCTTTTTTCTTTTTTAATTCTTATTTGTAAATAATAATGGTCACTACTTATTTCCTTTTTTTTTCTTTCAAGTTCTCATCATAATTGTAATCATAATGATGGTCAATTTCTTTTCATATTTTCATCTTTTCCTAGTTTCCTCATTGTCATCTTTGTATTTGTGTAATTAATCATGGTCATTGGGCGCGACAGGTGTGAATATTTTCACATGAGAGTGACTTCTTTCAAGTTTTGGACCCGGTGTAAATTGATGCGGTGTAAATTTATACTTTGTAACAGTATAAATTGACTTTTCCACTTAGTGCTTTACACCGAATATCTCGGTGTAAAGGTTGGATCGGTGTAAAAATGTGCTTACCCGGCATATATTTATTTTTACACCTGATGTTTTTGCACCGTATGTTCCGGTGTAAAGAGTCCGGTGTAAAAATAAATGTGTACCCCGGGTACATGACTTTTACACCGTATCCTTTACACTTAATTTATTTACACTGACTGAAAAAAATTGGATACGGTGTAAAATTGCACTTAATGGTTTTTTTTTAATTTTACACCGGATGGACTTTACACCGGAAAATCCGGTGTAAATGGGTCGGTGTAAAATTCCAACCCCCCATATTTATTTAGTCAAGGTGGAACATGAAGGGCAGAGGTGAAATCTTTATACATATCAAGTATTTGTTAGCTAACATTACATTATCATATCTCAACAAATGAAAATCTGAGTGAGTCGTGCTGTTTGATCTTGTTTGTTTTCTAATCAATACAACACCTGGCCAAAATGGTGAAAGGCTTACAAGTACTTAAAGTTATAAGCTTGATAATGAACTTCAAAAATAAAAAAACCTGATCATGACAGCCATCCTGTTCACGAGTTCAAAGGAAGTTGAATGATTCATTTACTTGAATTTGATGTTTGATAAGTTCATTTTGATGAGATATTTCTTCAACAAACCAATGAGAGTGGTTAATTTGATTCAACAATCCATCTGTCTTATCAACAGGGAAGTCTCTTTTTTCCCTTTGAAGACACAGCAAAAGATATGCTCTTCATGAGGTGGGTTTGTGTCTGAACCTTCACCTCATGATGTCCAAGTGCAGTATTCCTGTCATCAACCCATTTAAACATGGGCAGTATACCAAGTGCATTCCATTGATTGAACAGCAACAGGTCTATTAAGTTGAACCCTCTGTCCTTTGTGGAACATTCTTGTAGAAAATATGCCATCCTTTTACCATACATACCTGCATGTAAACCAAAAATTGTCACAAGAAACAAAGATCCTATAAGTTTCAATGATTCAGTCTTCATGATCTGATGAAAATTTGAAACAAAGAATATGATTCACCAGTCAGCTAATTTGAATTCAAAGGTTTGGAAAGTTAATCAAGACCAATGATAATGACATATGAAGGGAAGAAATCATCATCCACTCTACACTTGCTTGACTGAGATTTGAGGTTGAATGGGGGTTTGTCCTGGCTTGATCACCAAGACTGACCATGGTACCAAGACAGTACCTTGGTCTCTGGGATAACCACTCAAGTGCAATCTCTGTATGGTTTGTCAGAAGAACACGTGTTGGGGTAGTGAAGAGCCCCAGCCTATGGGGTTGGTTTACAGGAACTAATAACCCCCCCAGCTGGAGTCCTCCATTGGGTTGGTGGGTGGGTCAGTCTCATGTCATATTATTATGGGGTGGGCCGGTCAGAGAATCAAAGTCCATCATAATTTGATGGTGTGATATATGTGAGGTCTGAAGCATTGACTGGGAGGACAGTATCACAGTCAGAGTTTTTCCTGCCAAACTCTGTGAGTGTGCCTTTTACCGGTTGTGCAAGCCCTTGTGGACTGACAGACCACTTGTGATGTAGTGGTTCTGACAAAGTCAAGAGGAGACATGATCCCTAATGTCAAAAGAGTGCCTGAAGGTTTTGCACAAAAATGTGATGAGTGTGATAATGGTTGTCAGGTGCTGGGTGTGGTGCAAACCTGGCCCAGTGCATTGAGAAGGTGGGGTACCCTGCAATGCTACACAGTTCAGTGACACATTATGGTTGTGTGCATCAATAAAGTAGCAGAGGATTGATCAGCATAAGAAGAACTGCCCATAAGGTTTTGCTACATAATAAGAGACAGCCTACAATATTTACAAGGAAGAAATTGAGAAGAAATAAATCCAATAAATACTTAAAAACTCCAATTTAATAACACTGCACCAAAATATTGATATACCAGTGAGTTTATAAAACTGAAAATGTAGAAAAATCCATAGTGCCTGTGGAGAAGGCCCTTGATGTTGGGGGTTCAGCAGTCCTGTGCAAAAGTATTATAAAAGCAAAAATTTGGGACACCTTTTTAGGTGTCCCAAATGCTGTTGACCATATGTTTGCAAAAAAAAGACACTGTCAAATTTCACAAACTTGTCCAATTTGTATTGTCTGCTTCCAGAAAAGCTGCGGGCACGGTCGACCGGGTGGCGCCAGGGCCAAGTGACGGCCCTACATATACGCGGGCCGGAGCGGACAAATCTCAGGATCGCACCCTGACCAAGGTGAGAACTGGAGTGTGTCGCGGGGCAAGGTCTTAGCTTCAGCTCGAAATGACCAAAACAAGAGAGACAAGCACCAGCCACCATCACCATCAAAGGACACTCATCAAACAATCACCATCAATCAACGACGATAAACAACTATCGGGATGTTTAATTTGAATTCCTCTCACCATCATCATCATCACCATCACCATCAATCTAGAGTTCAAACACCAATCATTAAATCAATCTTCACATTCTATTTACTTTCATCTATCATTTATACTTCAACAATCTATCTTATCTTACCAACAATCTCATTCATATCAGATTTGGAACCCATCACCATCATTAATTCTTTCATTATTTCAAATCAAACTCAGTCTACAGAAAACCAACACCTTCATTCTACATTACAAATCACACCACGTCTCTTACCAGATCGAGCTCATTTCTTACCACCATCTGATGTACAAATTAGAAAAACTTTAAAAGGTACAGCTGTTAATACAGATGAAGTAGTAGCAGAAGATCAATCTTCACTCTGGACTTCAAGTAAATCAACATCATCAATCAGCTCACAAAGAAATCCAAGTTCTAAACCCAATCATTTTCCAACCCGTAAACCTTTATCAAATCAAGAATCCAAGAATTTAATTCAATGGTTTCCACCACATCATCCATTATCCAAAACTTTAAATTCCAATCATTTATTTCCATCTGCTGTTAGATTAGATGTTCAAACCAATGATGAAGATTTTTTTCTTTCGAAAGCTTTTTCTGACGCGCTTGGACCTTCAAAAGTAGTACCTTATTATTATAGAGCTATCGGACCTCATTCGGATGGTGAATTTGATCAGAAGGACATCACGATTACTACTCTTGTTACTAGCAATCGGTTTAAGGTCTTTGCTAAATTGGTAGAACATTATCAAGGTTTGACCTTTTCAAAAAATCATTGATTAACTTCATTACTGACCATATCTATCTGATTTTCATCTAAAGGTCCCATCTCAGCTACGATTCACGTGTCTAACGTTCCCGAAACACTCGAACCATTACTTGCTAGTCTTGAAACCATGTATCGCAGCTCACCAGCCATGTCAACTTGGGTAGTAAGTCTCTGCAATAACTCAAAGGAAGTTTATCAATTTAATGCAGAATCTCGAGTTGACATTACCCTACTTTATCATCGTTGATAGGATATCCATCTGGTAGTCGATTCATTCGATCGCCAATTCAACATGTGGAGAAACGTAGCGAAATGGTTCTCGAGAACCTCCTATGTAATGATGTTAGACGTAGATTTTTGGATCTGTACAGATTTCCGAACCCGAGTACTATCGAATCCATATTATTTATCATTACTAGAATCAGGTCAAGCAGCCTTAGTGATCCCAGCCTTTGAGTTTACAAAACAAGCAGACGGAGTGAATCCAACCCAATTCCCAAATCAAAAATCTACATTGAAAGGTTTATTTCAAGATGGAAAGATTGATATGTTTCATAAATCTTGGATTCCTGGTCATGGTCCAACTGATTATAAACAATATTTCCAAACTGATCAATCTTATCAAGTCATAAGTTATACTCATAGTTATGAACCTTATGTGATTTATAAAAAAGATGGTACACCTTTTTGTGATGAAAGGTTTATTGGTTATGGAGGAAACAAAGCCGCGTTTGTCTCTTTTCTTTCTTGAACACAACTTTCGAGGGAAAAAAAACTGATCAAATGAATTATGATTTTCGGATTTAGTTGTTTGTTTGAATTATATCTTTCAGGTGTAACGTTTCATGTATTACCAGAAGATTTTTTAATTCATCAATCACATCCATATGCAGAACAAACAAGACAACACGAAAGAAAATTTAATCGAAAACTTTATACGGATTTTAGAGAAGAAGTTTGTTTTAGAAAACTTTATCAATTTCTTGAATTAGATAAATCTAAAATGATGAAAAACTTATTGAACGAATGTAAGAAGGTATGTATCTTGTTTTTCTTTCTTGATTTGATACTTGAAGGTTTTGGTTAAGAGGGTGTTACGTTTTTTTTGTAGATCAAGGGGTTTTCAAAAGCTGTGGATAGGTTAATGATTCACACTTGATCTTCTAATCGGCCTTATCTAAATATCTTCTCGAACTGGAATACAACTAGATTTATTTATTTTATTTCTTTTTTTCCCACTGAAACTCTTTAAATTATAATCATTTCGGAACACAAAGGACACTGGAAAGTTGAATCAATTTAGTTTTCTTTTATAATCTTTCTTATATTTTTATTCTTTAAAACTTATTGTATCTGTTATGAAGTTGTATCGAATTGGATGTATTTTTTTTTTGGCTGTATCTCTTTATTATCATTTTTGTTGTTTGATTAATGCATAAAGAAATTTAAGTTATTATTTACAGCCGTTCCAAGAATGATTGATTGGAAATTTGTAAAAAGCTCACCAGTGCAGCACATAAACCAACTGTAAGTGGTCTTGCCAGTTTTCTATAGAATTAACTTAACCACACCTGATGTGCGGGTTGCCACAGCCTGACTTTGTCAAATCCTACTGACTGTTATCTGAGAAAAGAATGTTCCTGATACTAGCACTGAAAGCCAAACAACAATCATAAATGATTTAGCAGATCTTTTTTGAAAGATGTGGAATGAATGGTCAGTTTATACAAGGACAGATGATTATCATTGCAGAAGATCCTCCTGCTTCCATGAATCCATAGCTTTGTTAAAGGAGGAAACTCTACAAAACCAATTGTATGAGTTTTGCATGGGAGAGAATTTTTAGAAAGAAACATTAACCTTTTTTGGAGGGGCTGTACTGGGCTGTACCATAATGATGTCAGACAGGCCAACCAGATTCCTGGATGTCAATGATATGTAATATGTGAAATCAGAATACCCGGCCCTTGCTGGCTCCTACCCGAAGACAGACCGGATCTTTATTAAAGTTGGATTCTATCGAAGCAAGTCAGCAAGAACAAAGAACAAGGAGATCAGGATCAGGAACATCATCATCATCAGATATTTATTAAACAAACACTCAATCAAGCTGGAATGAATGGGATATCATTAACTTTCATTCTTTGTCTTCTTCATCTGAATCCAATCTTGTCAATCTGGCCAGCACCACGACACATAACTCAAGGGAAAGATACGATTCTATTATCACCCAACTTTACTATAGGACCATCAAACAATTTAAATGGATACAGATTACCAACTGATCTTCAATTAGCGATTAGAGACACCATTGAATTAATCCAAGATGATTTACACCAAGCTTTACAAACAAACCAAGATGCAACTAAATTAAATGAAAGATTGGATCAACAAGCTAGTGAAGAAATTGGACTGATTTATAAACTTGATTTAGAAATTCATAGATCGTTTCATCAGAATTGGTTTATGAATTCCATCAAATCATTAACATGGAATAATCTTAAATTCAAATTTAATAAAAAAGGAAATCAAACTAAAACTAATCATACTAAAGGTTTTGATTTTGATCATTTAAAGATCAATGGAATCCGATCTGAGATATTAAAACCATTAGGTTCGTTGTCAAACCTGTTTGTTTTCTTCTCACAAATTAAAGAGACTTATTGGGGTTTGGTTTTGATTAGATGAACGAGATGAATCATACGAATTGATAATCGGACCCGATCCAAGGAATTGTCAACAGAATATCGCTTTATTATCTGCTTCGAATTCATTAGGTCTTTTAAGAGGTTTACAAACCTTTTCACAACTTGTTTATATCACTTCACCATCAAGACTCCAATCCGAATCAGAAACAGGATCAGGCTCAAAACCCAATCAAAACCAAAATGAATTGTCAATTCAATCAAACCAAGAATTATGTATACCCAACTCATCAAACTCAACAAACGATCAAACCTCATCGAATCAAGACCAATACAGTTTAAAATCCGATTCTAATTTACGATATTTATATGGACCATTAAAGATTAAAGACACTCCAGCATTTCCATATAGAGGGATCTTACTTGATACCAGTCGAAACTTTTATCCTATTTCAGATTTAAAACGTACACTCAAAGCCATGAGTTGGTCTAAACTTTCGATATTTCATTGGCATATCACTGATGCACAATCATGGCCACTTCAATTACCTTTTCAATCTGTCTTATCTCAACATGGTGCTTATTCGATTCATCAAGTTTATTCAATTCAAGAAATCAAAGATTTAGTTGGGTTTGCTAATTCGATTGGGATTGATGTGATGATTGAGATTGATACTCCGGGTCATACTTCGGTTATTGGTGAAGCTTTTCCTGAATTGATTGCTTGTAAAGATGCTGAACCTTGGAATTTATATGCTGCTGAACCACGTAAGAAGTTTTCAATCTCATTCCAAAGTCTTTAAGATCTTTGATGGTCTGATGAGTTTGATTGGGTTTTTTTTAGCTGCTGGGCAATTAAGAATTGCAGATGATCAAAGTTTAGAACTTGTAAAAGAGATCTATAAGTATGTGACAACCGAAATCCCAGGTAGTTTATTTTCAAGTGGTGGGGATGAAGTCGTAAGTTGATCCTCAATCCAAAATCCTTTCAAGAAGTTCAATTTGAATCTCAATTTGTTTTTTTTTGGTTCACTTTCTAGAACCATAAATGTTATGAAGATGATCCAGAAACTCAAGAAAGTTTAAGATCCCAAAATATCACTTTAAATGAAGCTTTATCAAACTTTGTTAAAAAATCACATGAGATCATAAACCTTTCGAAAAAGAATCCAGTGGTTTGGGAAGAGTTAATTTTAGATGAAAGCTTAGATTTGGATTTGAAAACGATTGTTTCGGTTTGGAGAAGTTCGAAAAATGTGAAAGATGTGATTGAGAAAGGGTATAGGATTATTCATGCTGCTAGTGATTTTGGTTATTTAGATTGGTTAGTGATTTTTTGGAAAAAACAAAAAAATGTATCAAATTATTTGAAGACTAAGTTTTTTTCAAACTTTGGGGTTTTTTCAGTGGGTTAGGTGGTTGGTTAGGTAAAGCACCCGAAGGAAATTCTTGGTGTGATCCATTTAAAGTGAGTCATTAAAGTTTCCAAAAATAGTGAATGATCTTCTGTATCATATGCGTTTTTTCAAACTAACCTTCTTGTTTTTTTTTCTTAGACTTGGCAAAAGGTAATTCATAAATTCCAAATCAATAGACCTAGTTTTCCTTTATTCGTTTTAGTAATCTTGTAACTGATTTGGTTTATTTTTTGATTGATAGATTTATTCTTTTGATCCGTATGGTAATATAACTCATACTCAAAGAAAATTAGTTTTAGGTGGTATGTCTTTGTGAACTCTTTGATTCAGATTTAATAGAAACACCAAGACTGATTATGAGGTGTTTTGATTTGAATTTTTTTAATTTATAAAGGTCAAGTTTCATTATGGTCAGAACAAGCCGATCCACAAAACTTGGATAGTTTAATTTGGTAAGACATTTTACAAAAAAATTAAATCGTCAATGAAACTCATGATCAACTGATTCTTTTAACTTTTAGGCCAAGAGCTTTAGCAGCTGCTGAATTATATTGGACAGGTAAAAAAGATGATGATGATGATGAAGTGGAACCTAAGATTGAAGATAGATTAGCTGATGCTTTACCTAGATTACATGATATGAGGTTTGTTCAGTTTCTACTAGTAGTAAGTTTTATCATTGGCTTTTAAACTGAGTTTGATTGTTTTTTTCTTGGGGATTTCAGGTATCGGTATGTTAGACGAGGGATCAGAGCTACTGCTTTACAACCTCATTGGTGTGCTATCAGACCTGGAAAATGTGATTTGATCACTTAGAGAGTGTTATTTTTCAAAAAATTGTGTCAAGTAAAAAAAGTGGAAGTCTTGGTTTTAGTTTTAGTTTTATGAATTCATAAATGTGTGGAGTTTTGTTTGTTTGTTGAATGTATCAAAATGAAATAAAATGAATAGTGTGGTGTGATGTTTTGAATAAAGAGAAATGAAATCTTACTATATATGCAATGGAATCTTATAAATCAATGTATGGTATTTGTCAAAAAAGACACTTGGTTTTGTAGAGAGGAAAAAAAACTTCATTATTGAAAATTCATTCAGCTAAATTACTTATGATATAAACTCATTTGTTGGAAAAAATGAATGAGAAATGAAAACATTTAAAAATTGAATTCAGTTTG
>NW_006768793.1:464081-497621 GCF_000204055.1 Melampsora larici-populina 98AG31 | reverse complement strand
CAAAAAAAGAGTGAAAAATGAACTATGTAATTAGGTTTTAATCTGATATATATTAATTTTATCTTTAGAGAAATGATTCCGTTTTTGGTAAAAGTATAAACTGATCAAACTAATTAATTCCAATTTTTTTTATTTATTTTAAACAAAATTCATCAATATTCTTAAAAGAAAGAAGGAAAAGATCATCCAATAAAATCCTAAAGCGAGAAAAAAGAAACATATAAAAGAAGTTCCAATCAGACCAAACCTCCAACCAATCCAATCCAATCCAATCCAAAAGTCTCATGAAGATGATGATGAAGGCTATTCAAGTTTATTTGACTCTAAAAAAACTCATTCCTAATTTACATTTCTCAACCTCATCAATCAATTGTCTTTCCTGAGCACTCATCCACCTAAGTTCTTCCGAAACAGTTGTAGATCCGTTCTTCAAAGCTTGATCAAACTTTGATTTCATAGCATTCAATCTAGCCATCTCTCTTGGATCATCATGACCAGTAAAGATAATCAAAGCAGTTCCTTTAGGTAAGGCTTCGTTCAGTTTGATGATTTGATTCGATAAGCTTTCGTAAAGAGTTTCAATGGATGATTCACAGATCGGATGGGTTGGTATACTTTCTTCTTGGGTTGGTAGATCGTGTGATAGTTTTGGTGTAGGTGGTTTTGACCCTGTTGTTTTTTGGAATTAGGTACGAGAAGAATTTAGGATGGTGTTTAGTAAGAATGGATGCAAAGAATTGATTGAGTGGTTTTTGGAATGACTTACATCCAAGTCCATGTGATAAGTCCATTAATCTTCCAAACAAGAAGTCATGATTCTCTAAATGTGAAATCATTCCATCAATAACCTAAAGAAATTCATAATGAAATTTTTCCAAACAAGACATTTGCATTAATTCTCCATGATCAAACCAACCAACCGAAGCAGTGTTATAGCAAGGATGAGAAAAAAAAGTCATACCTCAGCATCAGTTTTACAAACCATTGAAGAAGTAGCTTTTGAAGAATTCATCCCACCACCATGATCAATCACAGCCACTCTTTTCGGTTCAGTACCTCTTGACATCCTTTCAAAGATCGATTCCACATCATTCACAAACTCTCCAAAGCCCGTTCCTTTTTCCATCTTCTTTAAAACCAATTCGATCGCCGTTCTAGCATCTTCTTCTGAATCATGTCCTAGAGTCATCGAACCAGGTGGAGGATTGGCTTGGATCTCTTTGTTTAACCATTTCTGTGCTAACCATTTCAATGAAGGTTTCATGGGTAATCCTTTGGGATGTTGATAAATCACACTGGTATCGATCACCCAAGGGTGTAAAAGTTTAAGTGCTCTTAAATCACATTCTAATGAATGACCGACCAAGACAGTATCGAAATCGATCATCGAACTTAATTTGATTTGAACATCTTTCAATGTAGTTTGAACACCTTGTAATCTTTTTTCCGTCATCCCACTAAACCTTGTTAAATAATTTATAATAGGTGATTCAGGTTTCACTAATTCGTCTAAGATCGGTTTGCCATCTTTTCCTACAACCGTACATCTTGTCAATTCACTCCCGTTCTCCGTCAAACACATCTCACAATCAATTCCGATTAACTTTAATGGTTTTCCTAAACTTTCTATCTTAGGTGATTCTATCCAAGGTGTTTGAATCCATCCATCTGATTGAATCCATTCTTCGAATCGAGTGGATGGGATGGGTTGAGTTGAATTCATCGGATGCTTTTCTCTTTGAGTTTGTCGTACGGAAGCGGTTAATGGGATCGGATAATTAGGTTTAGGATAACCTTGTTCTGTCATGATCTCTTCTTGTAATAAGAAAAGTGTAGGATCAGATGAAGAAATGGTTTTTTGATCTGAAAGAAATCAAAAAAAAAAAAATCAAAAGAAAAGTATTAGTTTATTTGGAAGAGAGATTTATTCCTGAGTTTGAAAAGCAACGTAGAAAAAAAATCAAAAAAAAAAGATAAATTCACTTTTCTTTCTTTCTTCATCACGTTTTGCTTTAGCCCAAGCCGAAAGTTGACAAGTCAAAAAAACACTTAAACAACTAAACATCCTTAACCGATCCCCACCTGCTTTAGTTGGACAAGCATGACTAAAGAGTGATTGAAAGGCTGGTAAATGAGTCGATTGACTTGATATTGAAAATGGCATGCCTAGATTCGTGTTAGGTTTTTCGACACCCAATGTTAAAGGTGTGATACCTGGGATCATTAAGACTACTGTTTTGGAGATGTTGGATTTGTTCTGTTTGTTTGATTATCGATTGGATTAGATATCTTGTGGTTTAGGATTTGGTGAGAGGTTTGGAATACGGATCAGACTGACTTTTACTAACATCCAGTCTTGTGATCTTTCATCTGCTGTAATATTTAGTACTAAATCACGTACATCCTAATCATTCCCCCCATCCATCCAAAGAAAAAAAACCAAGAGTTAGAAATGAAGATCTTTTTTCTGTGGTGATTTGATTTGATTGGAATGACTTACTTTTAATTGAATGATTCGACCATTTTTAAACCCTCGTGTATCGAAATGAAATTCAGCAGGATGAAGTTGTTGGTGTTTAATTAACTTTTGTTGTTTTTTTGATTTTCCTTTACTAGTTTTTGAATTCAAAACAGTTGACCAATTTCCATCATGATCATCATCATTTAAAGAAATCACATCTTGAGTTGATTCTTGAATAGTAAATGAAGTTTGTTGATTGGTTATAAATTCATCTGTTTTCTGTGGAAATTCAGATGATAGTTCAGGTGATGATAATTTTAATCGTTTTAAGGGTGGGTTTGCACTGTTGAGTTTGATCGAGGGTGATGGTGATGGGTTCGGTTTAGATGGATTGGATTGTGATGAATGTTTTCTTCTGTGAGTTGGTCTTGGATTGGAAGTCGAACTGGATGGTGTCATTGAGTTGCTCATTATGGTCCTTGGCTGTTGTTCGTTCTTTTCAAATCGAATTCGAAAGAAAAATTTAAAAATTTAAAAAAAAATCACAAATCAACAATTTCTCGAGTGCTGTATGTCTTTATGTATCACCCGGTACCCCACTGCCACTCCAGCATGTATTACCAAACCACTTCTCAGCATTTCCACAGCAACTTCCAACTCACTGGCTAACAAAATAATCTTCCTTCTTCTGTGATCTAATTGCTCTCCAGTCCATAAAGAAAACAAACAAGGTTTTAATCTTTCATGTCTAGAACCCAAATCCTGCTGTGAAATGGTTCAGCCCATCACCCTGGCAATGTTGTACCTTTTGCAACATTGCAGAAACTCACCTTCATCAGACTGATTTAACTCAAATTCTGAACCTCATGTAAAGTCCGCCTAATTACTTTACTTATAGGTCTGTCTCTTTATATTGGGTATACTACAAAATGGACATGCATTTCTTGTGTTGCGTCCAGCATAAGCAATCTTAATTGACTGATCATGGACAATTGGAAAACTAACCCTATAAACAAGTATATCATCAAATTGCACTTTAAAATCCCAACTTTGAAACACGCGACGGTGTTTTGTGTCAGTGAAATTGAAACTGATAGTTTGGAGACGGTTTGAATATCATCACAACTTATAAGTACGATGACAAAGTAAACAGGTAGTAATCAAACAACATGAAAGATAATGCAATGGAAAAGATAGTGAGATCGTGAATGATCAAAAGTAAACAAGATTTGAAAACCAACATCAACAAAACAATCAAACGTGTATAAACCAAAAAAAGCTTTGATTTGAAAAAGAAGAAATCCTCAGTCAAGGTTTTTGATTTTATCAAGGAGAAGCAAAAACGAAATCTTCTAAATTTTCTAAATAATAATCAATTTCATGTTCTCTAAACGTATCAGGTTCCATTCCAATCGAACCATCTTGATCCATAAGAAGTAATGAATGATGATCATCATACTTTTCCCATTTAGGTAATCCTTCATGATTCGGATCAAGTTGATAAGCGAATGAAATCCAACGTTTTTGATAATCTTCTGATCGGTTTCCTGGAGTGATTCCAATAACGGCTGGAAGATCTGATGCATGAAATGCACCTTACCATACCGAAATCAAAATCAAATCAGAATTGAATTCTTGGTTGAAATACCTTGAAAAAAAAATCTTGCATACCTACTACTGGAAAATGTTGTGCTGCTCGGTCTAGAAGACTCCAAGTGGGCATCGAATCACAAGTTCCTCTAAGAAACAACCTTCTCAAACCCTAATTAGAAAAAGAAATCCTAAATCCTAAATCAAATATTCTAAAACTCTCTTGAAAGCTTTCACATATATATTCTTCTTACTTGAAATCCAAAGTCTCCTAAGATTGCTGAATACTGTTTGTAAACAGGTGTGACTGCATTCTTGGTACCTGAACCGAACGGTGATCCAAGTGTTGGATCAGATGGCCAAAGTTGTAAGACTTTTTCGATTTGCTCTGGGCTTGCTTTTGGAACTTTTTTACTGATGACTAGTGTTTGAAGTAAATTGAAAGATCAGAATTGAACGGCTTATAAAGAGTTGCAAAAGGTGAATTGATTGTGCCTTACATTCTCGGAATTCATCTTCGGTTTTGACTGAGTAAGATCCTATGGCCAAAATAGTACCTTCATCTTGAACATCGGTGACGATGACTGGAACTTTGGCAACTAGATAGACCGATCAAGAAAGAAACGGTAGTTCAAAGCACTTGATTTTTTAACCAGAATCACATGGAGGTAAAGAGTTGGATTCCAAGAACTTACATCGACCATTCTTCAAAGCATGTTGAATAGAGTCTGTCACAAATTCACCATCAACAGCTGGACCAAACGTTAATGGAAAAGATCCAAACGAAAATGTTCCAGGAAGTTCATCAATCACATTCCTTCAAAACCAAAAAAGATGTTAAAAAATCAGTTCGAAAATTGTCAAGTATGCAAAGAAGATTAGTTTGAGCTTACTGCATCTTTTTTAGATCTGCGTGTCGTAAACAATCTAGTTTATCATTTGAGTCTTGACATCCTAATCTATTTACCAAAAGATCAAAACCTTTTTGACCAGCTCCGTCTGAAAACTCTTTGAATTCAAAGACAAGACATTGGAATTTTAATGGAATCTAATCAAACAAATTTCATCAAAAATGCTTACTTCCTACTGGTAATGCTGTACCACTTTGACATATCGCACCACGGAATAAGCCATTGAGGTTTCCATTGAAAGCCAAGAGGTGGTGAGAGATAGAGATCGCTCCAGCTAAGATGTGAATGTAAGACCAACCAATTCTCAAGCGTTCAGTGTCGAACAAGTGGTTCAGATCAGTTTGAATCTCAAGGTTAAAACTCACATGATTCTCCATACACGATTACTTTTTCAGGATCTCCTCCAAATTGTGAAATATATTTCTGTAAAAAGTCAAATCATTAATGTTTTAGAAATTCCATAACCAAAGAGTTATAGTTATGTATCAAGAATGATGTATACTAAACTTGAATCCATTGCATAGTTAACCTTTGATCTTTTAATCCTAAATTTCCAACCCCAGCCTTCCCAACTTCTTTTCCACCCAAGAATCCAAAAGCCTATAATCCAAACCAAACCAAACCGATCATTCAGTTCTTGATGATGATTTGATAGATAGGAAAACAAGGATGATGATTAGGAAATCAAAAACTTAACATTCGTTCGATGGTTTCCTGAGACCCAGATGATTGGAAGATTCATTTCTATACTCTTTTTCACGATTGGTACTCCAGTAAGTTCCCAACTTGCTCCGTAATTGTATCCACCAGGATCTGTTTTTTTAAGTTAGTTTTGGTTTTGGTTTTGATGATCATCGAGTTTGAGTTTAGATCATAACACACATATAAAGTAAATGACTGGAAGTTTTGAGTCATTTGTCAAACCGGTTGGACGAGTAACCTGTAAAGGAGGTAAAGATTGATGGAAAACAAAGTAAGTTGACAAAATATCTTGGTCTTGATGGATTGAAATGATGAATGGAAGTCAGTTTAGGAGAATTGACAAACGTCTACAGTCAAACAATCTTCTTGACCAGAACCAAATGGTTTGAGATACATCAATGGATTCAATCCTAAATTATCAAACCAATCTTTATATATAGAAGATGTATTTCCTCCTAAACTTTGTTGAGGACAAACTGCTGGATGTTTCTGTTATTTAAGAAGATCGTATTTCATATAAAGAGTTCAGTATCCAAAAACAAAACAAACTGTTGAAATTCTTGATCTGCTTTGAACTTGATGATGGTTTGTAGACTTACTGTCGAGTCATGATTCCAATAAGTTCTAAGAGGTGGAATCGGATTCGTAAACCGTCTTTCTCCAACTGGTGGTTCAGCCTTTTTAAGCAGATAGAAGTTAATACATACATCACCAGACTGATCTTTTGAAAGATTCACTGACATATGGAATCCCAAAAAATTGTTCAATACCATGTGTATGCAAACTCTTTCCTCGAAATGAGCCATAGTCCAAACCAACAACAGGTCCTAAAAGAAACAATGTAAACGGATCAAGAAACCCACAAGGAGATCATTTTTACTTACCTGATGTTGAATTCCTTCGATACCACCATGCGATTGTCACACCACTCGCCAACACTAGAAAGCTTAGTTTCTTCAACATCGTTAGAATCACTATATAGATTTATAAAATGACACTTTATTTTTTTTTACGAAAAACAAAAGAATGAAAACAAAATCAGGAGATCCATAGACTTGAAACCTTGAATGATGTGATGAGGGATTATACTAAATTTCTTATTTGATAGGAGTCGATTTAGGAAAATCTTGACGCAGTTCATCTGGTCATCCATCTGGAATATTGTACACTGAACTTGGAACTCTCGCGTGAGTGAATTGCAGCTCAAGCGAGGTTTTACAAATCATCCATGCACCTTTGTTTTTTCGTTTTGTTTTCCAAGTTCAGGCTCAAGACATCAAGCGTTTTGTTGGATCGGGATTGTAAAATGTCCTGGAATGTTATGGGTGTTTGATCATGACTTTTTCCGTTCCGATAAAGTTTTGTTTTGTTTGAAAGTACGAATTCCGAGTCACTTGGATTAGAGTATCATGAAAATGTATTATGATATGGGACGATCCAATCCATCGAGTTCAAAAGAGTCTTCAGATTAGTCAAAGTGTCAAGGGCCCGTTTGGTGGGGATTACATTCATATTAGTGGTCTTCGCACAATCTTATCACGATATGTATGATCATAAATCCAAAAAAAGGGGGGGAAAGTTAGGATACATACATAAAGGATTGAAATTGATACTTAACCAAGTCCTAAGCTTAACATAAGCCCCTCTTCCGACGCGGCCACGTCCGCTCTCGAAGAGGGGCTTAGGGCATACACCCCGAGCTTGGCCTGAGACCAGCAGGAATTTCGAGCACTTTTGCTTGAAATCCCTTTGTGAGGGCTTTAAACATCGTAAAAGGTTGCATGAAATTCAGGAGTGCCTCTGCTGAGCCTTCTACACAAGCACGTGTCACTTCCAGCACCACTTCCCTTGAGTGAAGTCGCTCCAAGGAGCTCTTGTAAATGTGGGCCTCACTACGACTTAATATGTCAGACCCGCGTTGCAAGAAAATTTCATCTAATTCGAGTTTCAAAACTTTTGAGCATCCTAACATAAAATTAAGTACCCACAAATGCGCGCCTAATTGCGCATGGTGCGTGGCCGCCGCTCGGTCGCCCATCCCACGCAAAGCTGAGCTAGAAATGGTCTGCATGAAAATTTTTGATCATTAGGTTTCCAGTGAGAATCCGAAGAAATGCCTGAACAGGTGTGATCAATGAGTGTGCAAGCAATTTTTTAAAGTTGCAGTCATTTAACTTTATTTAGCCATTTCCCAACCTTTGATCATCCCCACACAAACTTTGATCATCTCAACACCAAAGCCTGGATAAACATGAAGCAAAGAGAGTGCAGTATTCAGTCTCGGCCTTACATAACCCGCATGACAGTCTCAATATGTCAAACTCTAGAGGACCACAAACCACGAATATATCCAAAGGAGTTTGTGCATGCTTTTTTGTCCGCAAACGACCCTGTGCTAAATGTGAAGCGTCGTCTTTGGGCAAACAAAGGATCAAAGTCAACATTGGACATTGTCCGCGATATCAAGGACCTACTCAATTCCTCGGGTGCCAATGGCAGAATGATTTGGAGGCAATTCATCCTGGACGAGGTAACTACAGTTTGGGTTAATAAACACTGCATTTATATGCTGACAAATTGGAACACACGTACGGAAGGCTCAATTCTATGTGGATTCCGAGAACCTACCTGTGGGTGAATATCCTGGTGGTTCGTTCTACAAGGCAGATGCCATTTCCCTAAATTTTTTTGAGGAAGATCAGATGGTGAAACGTGCAACACAGGTGAAGGAAAGCATGGATTTCTTACATACCTTAATCGAATCAAAGCTATTGGGCTCGGCGACTAACACTGACAGAGGATTGATTTTGAGAGCTGGAGAGAATACTGGGAACGATGACTCTGACGACGAAACCAAAGGACCTCAAGCTGAAGAAGGCGCCGAGGATGATCTTGATATTATCAATCATCGAGAGGGCGTTTTGTATGCAAAAAAGCATAATCATCAAGATAAACTAAAAACTCGTGCTCGCCTAGTGAGTACTGAGTGATTTTGTTTGATAATATGGTCCAGATGATTGACTAAATCTCCCAGATTGCCGGTACCACTTGTGCTATGGTTGCTTTTGCAAAAAATCGGCGACAAAACGGGCTTCAACTGCATAACGCATTGACTTTCTTAGCGGTGGGGGTATCCGAACGTATGAACTCTTATTTGCACACAATTGGCCTATGTAGCTCACGAGATACAGCAACAAAAGCATTGAGGAGATTACGAGACATTAATGAGGCCAAACTGAAGCGTGTAATGAGGAAAAATCATACCTTTCCTCCGATGATCTGTTTCGACAATATTGACCTACTGAGACGTTTGTCAAAGGCACGGGTGGATGGAAACCAATGGATTTTTCGAGGGACATATGGCTATGTCCATGTGATCCCACCTCACTTAGCCCAAACGATGGATCCATTGTCTGAAAGCTGTAACTTGAAGAAATTCCTTGCTTACCACGACACAGCACAAGAAAAACCTGTTCGGTTATGGACATTCTTGCCAACCGTTCAAGAACAGCTCACTTGGAAAGCTTCACTTAAATCACAGCTGACAAAGTGTTTATATAAATACATCATTGGCGACGGTCCACGCCCTTCAACCAAACTCCCTTCAAAGCCACCACCGATCGAAGAAATCCCTCGATACAATCCGGAGATTTATATGCTAAAGATGCTTGATTGTTCAGAAAACTCGGCCGAAGGAATTAGTCATGTTTTTGACGGTATTTTGCAACAGACCGGTGTAGCACGTGAATTAAGTGCTAGTCGTATTCAGGTGGTTAATGGTGATGTGGCCACTTGTCAAGCGATTGAAAGTTTGAGAAAGAAGCTCTTCCCAGCGGGTTCCGATGTCGATACCGGTCAAAATCTGATTACAATCTTTGGCGCTTCTCATACTCTGTGGAATGTTGCACAAGCAATCCTTTGCGAGCACTGGGGTACTCCTGGTGTGAAGAATGATACTGGGGCCTGGCGATGGTGGCAGTCATTAGGAGGCTCAATACGTAAACCACCTGCGAAAATGGATTTTAACCAGGTCCTACAAGCGATTCATCAGATACACATGGCTACCCTCACTTTCTGTTTGAGGTAAGTTTATTTCTTATTTCTATACTGATAATTGGGATACAGTTTAAGCTAGCGTGGTACATAATTTACAGGCAAATCATAACCGAAGAATCCAAAGAAGGGCCACCAGACTTTTCAAAAGAAGGGGTTGCGGAGAAGTTGATTGAAAAATGCTATAATGAATTCTGCTCGCCACGTGCTTTAAAAAAAGCACGTGTGTCTGGTAATAAGAAAGGCTACAACCTAAGATTACGAATTCGAGATTTTGCAACTGTTGTTGAGACTGACGAAGCTATGCAATGTGGAGATATTGGACGATGTATTTCCATGTGGAAATTATGGTCTCTAATGGCTCATGGTGTGAAAGGCCTCCCTCGCTATGCTCGACATATCACTCGATTCATCAATTTAGTGGAGCATGATCTCCCAAAACCATTAGCCACTTTAATCAAACACTGCATGCTTATTCCGACCAGGGACGGCCAGGGTCATTTTGTAGCTACTGACTTCTTCTTAGAAACTATGAATTACTGGCTGAAGTTCTTTTACAATCGCGCGGTCAGTCTGTTTACACAAACTTATTGGATATCCCAAAATTGATTATAGTCATTATATTTTATTTCTTTCAATATTATTATAGGGTAATGGCACAGATATTGAAAAATTAATGAATGACATTTCAAATAATATTCCATTTGTACGTGTGTGAGACAACTGTTTCATTTCGAATAACTAATTCAGCCTAAAACCGGTCAGCTGCGCAAGCTAATTCAACAACTCAAGATCCGATCTGGACTACAACCGATATATCAGAAACACGATCACAAGATCAACGAGGCGACCATGGCTCAATTCCAGCGGGTAGCTCAAGACTACTTGGCGGAAATGGATTCCCAGCATATGCAGAGCCACGATATGCCGCTCGATGTGTTGGAAGTTGGAAGACGCAAGCTAGCACATAATCTTGAGGCTGATGTTCTTCAAAAAAGGCCCTCTCGATATCGCTGGGGACATAAAGCACATGAGAAAGCTGATGATACCATGCTGTCAGAATAGTTGTAATAAAAAACTAGGACGATGTTAATCGCTTGCGAGTATTGCCTTTTTGACTAGTAAATTGAAGATTATCTTGAGTTGCCTTTTTATGATAATTCAACTCTTCTTCAGTGGGATCTAAAACCGCCCAAATGTTTCTGCTATGTCGCCAGGTGTCCATTACTTCGGCGAGCCTGACATATGTGTTGGGAAGTGGTTCACCTCCATAGATCGCATCCAAAGGTAGGCCATTGGTCAGAGGCCCGAGATTCCCAATTATCTTCCAAGCGAGGTCACTTGAGAAAAGCACTTCTGCTGTGAAATAGGACAATTCAGGATCGGGATAATAAGATTCAAATATATTGTTGAAAGCCTTTATAAGCCAGAGATACAGCCTGATGTATCGGATGTCTCGACGAATGGGGTCTCCTTCAGAGACTTCCAGTGGCTTGAGAGGCTCATCAGATAGAGCCAAAACAGTTCGGTTAAATAGATTCGGGGTAGCGTTTGGCAGAGTATAATCTTTTTGAATCCAAGAATCAAACGTCGATGTTGTAATCTCAAGCTGGGCATGAGAAAAACCGAGGGCTGAACTCGAGTGACAATTTGAGCAACAGCATTTTGCCATTCCAGCAACTTGCTGTCGCAGTAGCTCATCAAGATAGACCTGGTCATCGGAAGAAATTGGGATGTATCCATGTCTAAACGATCCATGGTCAGCAAAAATGAATCAGGCAGTGAGGCGAAGTTCCACTTACTTCATATCGACGGCAAGCGCCACTCGCAAGCAGACTGGAGTTATAGCCAAAGCATCCATGCGATCGTCGTCAGGTTGATCCGTGGAATTGGTGAAATCTGCCACCGAGTTTTTACCGCCAGGTCGTTTAGCCTCTACTAATAAAAACCCAACGCCCATTCGGCCATCACGCCCAGCGCGGCCTACCATTTGAATAGTGTCGGAAGGGTTGGTGCGACCCAAAACAAAGACCCGTCGCACTTGTTTCCAGTTCTGACCCATTCCCAGGGCGGTGGTACAAGTCATGATAGGGAATTTTCCTTCGGAAAAATCTTTGACCCGCTGTAACTTATCGTTGGGTGCAGTGGTAGCGTGATATCTTCGCACGCAGGTACTAACTCCACAGCTCGAGTCTGTAGGATTTTCGCGGCCAAGGTTTATAGCTTGCATTGCGGCGAAAGTGTCATCCTGGGTGTGGCAGTAAACTAGAGTGGGCGGGATAGAGTTGTCGGGTACGTTCTCTTTCGGACCGAAAAAGTTGGAAAGATATCCAATGGCGGAGATGCCTGTTGGGACTCGGAGTCGAATCCAGCGAAGTTCCGGGCGCGTCAGCTCGGCTTTGTGAATGTCGACTTCACTCGGTCGTAATTGAAGATTTTCGAAAATTGCGTTCATCGCCTTGGGTGGGCAGGTAGCTGACATCAAGAGAATCGGTACCCGCTCGGTAGCCAAAAACCTTTCAATTAGATCTCCATACGAAGGCCGAAAAGACGATCTGTCTTGAGGGCCAGTTATAGAAATTCCAATCTTGTGTTTATCACTTTTCGCCAGACCCCAGTAGTAAATGAGATGGGCCTCGTCAACCACCTTGAGGACCAATTTCTCTTGGAAATTTTTCGAGAAAAAGATGCTTGTAAACCGAGGATTGTTTAAAAAGATTTCGGGTGACTAGAAATGTAGCAAATGATTAGCTACGAGAATTCAACGTACAGCGGCAGCCATAACTCACCACATACACAAAACGGTACACACCGCGCTCAAGGTTGCGTATTACCTCGTCCGTAAAATTATGACGGTTCAGATTCACGGCTGAAAAGCCCGCCTTCGTCTTTTCCTTCACCTAAGCAAACTCACCACATTTTGTCAGTGAAACCAACCGTGAGGACACTCAAACAAAAAACAAAACGTACCTGATCGTCACCCAACGCGTCTGTGGGATTCAAAACTAGGACAAAGGCTCCCGAGTCCTCAGGAAACAGCATCAGAAACAGCTCGGCTACGCAAGACTTCCCAAACCCGGTTCCGGCAAGAAGGAATGTGGTCTTGTTGTTCATCAGGCTATGGACAGATCGTATCTGTTTTTCTCGAGACTCGAAACCGTATTTGGTATGGAACATGGCCTGAAGAATCTCGATTTGGGCGTCAGGTGAGCTTTTTTTGTGTTTTTCTTCAATCAGAGGTCGACCTGGCTTGAATTGAATTGCTTTCGGAGAATGACTTGCTTGATTAGAATTGTCTTCCGGTGATTTCGTGGTCGCTGCTTCTCTTGCTGAACTTCGAAGATGCATGTCTAAAGGTAATTAGGTGGTGGTGTTCAACCGCGTTGTAACCGCGTCGTGCATGAGCGGGGGTGCAACAATTGAAAGCGCTTGGGGCAGATAGCCGCACGTAAGCTTGTTTTGGACTTCTGTCCAAAACAAAATAATGGGGGTCCGAAACAAAATATTTGGCCAATACTCCCAAATCAATTTCCGGGCCTGCACGCGCGCTGAACCCGTTGAAATCCATGGATATTGGAATCCAATTTTCCCACAATCTACAAGTGGTGACATGCTAAAAACAGTCCGAAGTGAAGGAGAAGGCTCAGCAGAGGCACTCCTGAATTTCTTGCAACCTTTTACGATGTTTAAAGCCCTCAAAAAGGGATTTCAAGCAAAAGTGCTCGAAATTCCTGCTGGTCTCAGGCCAAGCTCGGGGTGTATGCCCTAAGCCCCTCTTCGAGAGCGGACGTGGCCGCGTCGGAAGAGGGGCTTATGTTAAGCTTAACCAAGTCCAATCCCTGGCACGATTTTGGACTTGATTATAAAAGTTTGTTCAACGATTATATTGACTTCAAGACGAAAAGCACTTTCTGGCTATAAACGAGAATACGATAACCCACGAAAGGTGCATGAACATTGAACATCAAAGGATCTTAAAATACCCCACTGAGGATGTGATCCAATCAACCAGATCGACGAGAAGTGCCACTTTCTATGGAATCTCATTTCATCTAGACCTCTCCGAACGGGATCAACTCGATCGTATCAAGATTAGCGGCCCATCACCCCATTCTGATCATGAGATTTAATCATTCCTTATGATGGGATTGGGTATGACGAATGATCGAGTCAGTGGATAAACCGTCTAGGCTCTCATTCACAACTTGGAAATCGATTCGTGGCGATATGTGAAGAATAGCATAATCGAATTGAATATCATGACCAGTGCATCGTTGACTTCGATTGTTCATGTTGATCTCCATGCTGTTCAACTTCATGTATTTGGACAACCGAATTCCTGTTGAAAGGCAAAAGCATGATGTCTAAAGCATTATATTGCTCACCGTGATTTTCGGTAGTCCAATCTTCCTACGTTTTCAACTTGTAGAAATGCAATGCTCTTCATCTCATCTTTGGATTAGAACTTCAGCCCTTTTGCATTAAACCGTAATCGAATGTCTACATTAGCTAGAGAAGACATCGCTTTCCTTTTCCAGAAGGAAGGATCAAAAACAAGAAGTTCATAATGTGCATGAGTTGAAAAGACATAGATGGCGACCCTGAAGATTAAGTAAATTGTCATGATCTTGATGAAAATCATCACATCTGCCCAGCCATCTTGCTGAATACGTTCACCACTTTTTCCCAAAATAACCTCCCTTGACCATGGCTAGTTTGTCCTCTAATCAAATCAATTCTTCCAATCAAACTTCGAATTCCCGAGAATTTCTCCACACTGCTCAATCGTCTATATAAGCACTTGTCTCAACTTTTTAACTTCTTAAGTTCAATGTTGTACTAGCTCGGTTTTAACATAACTTATCTTAGTGGTGAAGGACATCATGTAGCAGCGATCAATTCATCACCTTGAAATTTGAAAATCATGAACTGCTAATCTGCGCACGCACTTGCCAACTCTTTCTGGGAATTCCTTCAAAAGACTGCTCGGACAATTCACATTTGAAGAGCCTCCTCAATCCCTTATTCAATGTCTAGACAAACTATACTTTGTAGAGGCAATGTAAAGTAAGAACTTGAATGTCGCTGCCACTTACATCAGCAGAGTAGAAATATGTCGCGACCGGTTTGATTTGGGTCAAAAGTGAAAATCCATGACCCCAGATCTTGTGCAAATAAAAAAGAGCTGATAAGTTTTTATAAAGTATCTTTCCAGTTGAGATATTATATCATTTTTGAAAAGCTTACAACATAATATCTATGCTGAGCTTGAGAGTCGATGGTTTTGATACCTTATCTCGTAAACTTTGATAGGAATCATCCACTTTCTTCGGGCTTGTGGGCTCGATGTCTATCATTTCCTAATTTACCAACCAGACTTAATTCCGACAAGCATAGTCTGTGCGTGAGTGAGAAAACCTCTTCGCCTCGCAAACCTTGCGGTCTTGAATTTGCCTGAATGGGCTGAGTAGTATATCACAATCTAATAATGTTGAGCGGTGAGATCTTAGTGGTGTTCAGATGCGTTCTGCTTGGGCGCAGGAGGTGAGGTCACGGTGGTAGTGGGAATCTAAAATTTTTCCACCTTGCTACCACGAGCACTCACTGCTTGAGATACCCTCCCTACAATCATACAAGAACTTCTGACTACTACCATCCCACTCAGTCTTAGAATTATACACCAAGTCGTGACTTGGTTGGCGATCACAATGAAATTGAAGTGACTATGTAGCGAACCTCTGAGATGAAGGGTCTTCAAGATATAACACTTTGAGCGTCTTTAGATTGCAACGAAATACGCGTGGACCGCGCTCGGAGGCTCACGCGAGTTGCAGAAGCCTTCGCATACTCACAAATAGTTTGTAACTCACATGCGCTTTCGCAAAGCCTGCAACTGTCTAGAGACGGGAACTCAGTAAACGGTCCCAATAGATCCAAGATGATGAATGATCAGGATTTAGAGTACAACTGAATTAGGTGTCACTGTCTAGAGACGGGAACTCAGTAAACGGTCCCAATAGATCCAAGATGATGAATGATCAGGATTTAGAGTACGATTGAATTAGGTGTAAATGAACACAAACAAACAACCAACCAACTACCGTACTGATGAGAAAATTATCTAAAAGACAGATATTTCAAAAAACATAAACAAGAAAATAAGTAAATGTTTGTTGATACACGGTAATGAGCAAATAGTCCTAGATTCTCAATTTGAAGGAGATTAGATAGCAATAAACGTGATGGAATGTGTGAAGATTGTAAAAATCATTCTAATTCGATCCGTGCTTGGATTCGGTCTCGCAAAGCCTTCAACGCTTCGGAGACGGGAACTTAATAAAAGCTTCCAATAGATCCAAGATAATAAATCATTATGATTTTAGAGCACGATTGAAGAACGTGTAAATAAACAAATAGACAAGCCCACAAGTAAGACACTGATGAGAAAATCATCCAAAAGACATATATTTCACAAACATAAACAAGAAAATAAGTAAGATTTTTGTTGAAACAATTTAATAACCAAATATTGGAAATATTCTCTTATAGTCTGGCCAAAAGTGATATTTTTATTTCGAGCAAAATGTGTATTAGATATCAGAAAAGGTGGTTGATATGGAATTCGAGTAAGAAGGGATCAAGTTGGGTTAAAGAGATTTGGATGGGAAGGTAGTGGTAAGTAAGAAGAAGAGAATTTTAGACAAAAATGTAAAAGATCAGTTTTCATACCCGTCTCCTGCCGATCCTAAGTCAATACAAAGTAAGCAACGCATTTTTTTTCTTTCTTGAAGCACAGTAATTCTAAACAAAATGCTAATATAGTACTGGTGATTGGCGCAAGCCGAGAAATGCTCGCGTACGAGGCAATATAGCTTTGTGTGTTTAGGCTTTGCAGCTGAACAAAAGCGCGAAACCGTCTGGAGGAAAAGAAGGCCCTCTATAGAATTTATCAGACTGATATCTGAAGCCGTGTTCCTACCTTTCAATGGATGTGTTGATCGGCTTGTTCAGACCACATCGAAAAGTCTCAATTCAACTAACTCCAAATACTGGAATGCCTTTGGTGTCCAGCTCGAATACTCATTTTCGCCAATCACTGAGATTATATGGTAACCTTTCCGCGTCTGGATCAACCTCATGAACCAATCGCAGAAAAAGAAGTTGCGGGCTAAGGCTGGATGGAAAAGTTCGCAAAGGACTCCTAAAGGCTTGCCGGTCCCAAACAATGATTTTGAAGGGGATTCATCGCTGGTTGCTTCGGATCAATCTAACGAACAGGATCTTCACAGGGAATTAGGAAACTTGCTGAGATCATTGAGATGATGTCCTGCATAGGTCGCGCAGATATGTTTGATAGGATTCCCATTACATCCAACATGGGCTGGCGTTTGGCGAAAAGCAAACAGATAGCGCTTTGAGCTGCAGAGATTGGTAAGTTGTTTTCTGGTGGCAACAAAGAATCCATATCTCATAGAACTGACTCTTCATTCCCTCAATCTCCGGTCAATGATCCCAAAGATCCAAGACTTCGATTTATTCCACACATAACGCGTATCACCAGCCGGAAAACGCGTATCACCAGCCGGAAAACTCTGAGCCTCATTCGCGATCATAGCCAGCTCAGTCGGCAAAATAAGGTGAGATAAATACAGTAAACAAACAAACAAACAAACATGAAACGATTGGGGGGGTTCCGTTCAGCGAGTCTCGTGATCACAAATCTGGAAGTGGCCGCGGCAAGTATTCCCCCAATACAAGCCTTCTAGCTGATCAGCACATTCTCAAAAGCTGATCTCCGGATCATAAAATTCGTTGACTTCAGTTCTTCGGATACAGAACCAACCATTTTCACTACCACCACTTTCAAATCGATTTCCATCTCATTCATCCCTATCATCTCAATTTCACTACCTCACTACCTTCAACCAAGCGACCACCTCCAAGTTTTCACTTTAACCGAACCTTTGTAGTACTTTTAAATTCTCATCCTCCTCTCCGTTTTCGCTTCTCTCAGTCCATTCACTAGTTCCTTGTAAGATGGTGTATATCTCGTCTCTGCTTTCGGACGGAGCATTCGATCCGCGGTATCATAAGACCTTCAAGACGACTTCCATTCCCGAGCATATCAAGCAAAGGATCCGGCGCCGCTGTGTCAAACGTTCGTCTGTCAGGTTGCACCGAGAGTATGTCCCATCTTTCTTTAATCTTGATCCAATCCATTCACAGCTGACTTCCGAATTTATTGACATCTCATTATCTAGTTCCGAGGATCCACCCCCTCCCTTGACCGAAATCCTTTTCGCGAAACGTCCTTATCTCAAGGACGAACTCGAGGAACATGGGAAGTGCGACGGTCTTGGGCCTTCCTCCGTTACCGAAACTCTCGAACCAGCATCAGGAGGAGATCCCCTCATTCCTTCTCATGACCGACTGGCACTTGAACGCTTGACATTCTGTGCACGAGGTCTATTGTATCAATTGAAGAATCCCAAAGTTATCTTCCCGAGAAGAAAGGCCGAACTGCGAGGACGACGAGTTACCGATTCCATCGCGAGTAGAATGGAAGAGGACTTTGTTAGAGGTCTTGGTATTGCAGAGCCGATAGAACCATTGACAAAAGAAGAATTGTTTCAATTAATGATTGAAGCCTTGTGGATTTGGTTGCAAGATGCTCGCTGTAAGATGAAAACACGGTGAGTATTAAATTTTCATTGATGTTGTTTTTCTTCAAATAGGTTCTGATTCTTTTGCTTTTTGATTTTGGGACGTTTCAGGATCTTCCTCCGATCATTTCTGCTATCTCGAGATGTTAACTTATTGCTCATTAAACTCAACCGTTAAATTCTCGGCGGATTCACTCAATCCAATCTTAACTGGACCCTCGAATCGACCACTCGATTCTCACCTTTCCTTCTTTCTTGAAGATCCAATTGTGAATTCCTTCATCATGTATAGTTTGATCTTGACTATTTCCCATCCTTTCATTTTCTCTATTCCTCCATGTCTCCATTCTTTGGACATGAGAATTAGCGGATCCTTTCATCCTTGCTCCTTCATTTATGGAAGAGCAAGATGACTACGCCATATGTCCTGGTGGTGAAGGAATGCACCAGGATCATAAAATTGTGATCAATTTCTCTCTAGATGGATATCTTGGTTAAACTGCATTATCAACTTCTTCACGTATAGTCCTTGTCTTTATTCTTCTATGTAAAACAGGTTTCATGTTATCTCAACTGTTAAAAAATTGTACATGTACTGGTTCTTAAGTTATTCATTTTGGGTCTGCTTTATTCATAGCTAGTTATTGTTTTTTACGGATAATTTATAAGTGTGTTTTCTATTTAATTCAAAGAGCTATATGTCATCAGAGACTACATAGGTACTTGTGAGAACAGTTTGAGGATAGCATGATAAGAATTCTCAATAGCTGAATACGGATAGTTAGTTGGCCAAATGGCTGCAGCTCCTCCCACTCTTTGAGTGGACTTCATCAATTTTTTTGGGAGCCTCACAAACATACAAGCCCAGACTCAGTGCAGTCAACCAAGCCTATTTGATAACTATCAAAAGATTCTGAGACAATCAACTTGTTGTATCTATAAAACAGTTCACCTTGATAAAAATATACAGTATTCCAACTGATAAAAACATCTATTTGACACCTATCCTCGTTTAACTTTTTGCCCCTGGTCCAATCATTTACACCAGACCTGTGATAAAGAAGTGTGTCTACCCCGCTAATTCAGGGGACAGCCGCAGCTAAGTCTTGTCGGAATAATGTGTCTGACTTTTGAATCTTACCAAGCCCTCTCTCTCTCTCGATATTTCAAATCACTAAATTGACCTAGCTGTGATAAGAAAATCACTAGAAAGAGTTACAAAGCGAGCAAGCAGGTAATAATATGACACCTGTTGCGTGTATTCATCCACACTCAAGTTAAGGGTTCCTTTAAAAAATGCGGTAGTTTGTACCACCAGAAAAAGATGGTCTTGAAAAGCTGAGGAGCTTTGTTATACGAATAGACATACTCCAAAGATGAATGAAGTTTAACAAAGAATCCATCAAAACAAATGTGAGCAGCTCAATCAATCCGACTCTCTGTTTCTATCTAGCACTATCTTCTCAAAACTAATGATTTTTTCTTAGTTAGGTGGAAATTGAATTTAGTTCGAGCATTGAGTTTTATCGGAATCACTGAATCGCATCGTCACTTTAAACCTCTGTAACGGTTCTAACAGTTCAGATTCTCACTCGCTTTTATATTTTACTGAGTTTGAACAGAATGATTCTTTTTTCATCACATCAAAACTTGATGTTAAAAATGTTCAAACATTCAAGTATATTCCAGATGCAAGTTGATACGCAGCCTCTAGTAGCTACATTCTACAGATCAGTACCAATGGATTTATAAAATTGGGTAAACATGAATCAAAAATCCAACCAGAGATTGGTTTGAGCTGTTAAATTCAAGGAAGGTAACATGAGAAGAACCCGCCAAGATTAATGTTTCTTTTGATCATGCTCTTGAATGATTTGGCACCCGGACGAGGTACGAGGTAGATTTCCCTGGTCCATGGACTAGCGGGGCTATCAACCATGCACCTACATCCAATTTTGTGGGACCTCAAATGTAGGCGCTCAAAAAAAGGCACCTACATTTGAAATTTTGAATGTAAGCGTGATTTTTGAGCACTTACATTTCCAATTTCAGATGTAGGCACAATTATCAAGCGCCTCCATAGGGAGTTCAATGTAAGCACTTTTTTCTCTAAAAAACAAGCCCCTACATTTTTTGGCTGTGATGCAGCGCATAAAACTCAGGACTGGTCAGACTGGTATTTGAGAACCACATAAAACACCTTTGCACCTACCACAAGAGCATTTTTTGAGTTGCAATCAGGGTATTGGAGGACAGAAAAGCTATTGTGAGTTGTGGAAACAATAACACAGGACAGAAAAACTATTTTGAGTTTCAAAAACAATGACAGAGGACAGAGAAACTATTTCAACTTGCAAAGACAATAAAAGAGGATGGAAAGACTAGCTCAAGTTGAAAAAAGGATATCAGAGATTGGAATAACTATTTTGAGTGGCAAAAAGGATAACAGGACAGAATTTGAAAGAACATTTCACATCATCTTTCAGATGGAATCATTCTGTCCTCTGCTATCCTTTTAGCAACTTGAAATTCAAATATTTGCAACTCAACATAGTTTCTGTGGACTCCAATATCCTTTTCACCACTTGAAATATTTTTTCCATCTTCTGTTATCCTTTTCACCACTCAAAATAGTTTTTCTGTGCTCCAATATCCTGTTTGCAGCTCAAAATAGTTTTTCCATCCTCCAATATCCTTTTCCCACCTTTCCTTTGTTATTGTTTTCACAACTCACAATAGTTTTTCCATCCTTTATTATTGTGTTTGGAACTCAAAGTAGTTTTTCTGTCCTCCAATATTCTGTTTGCAATTTAAGACAGTTTTTCTGTCCTTCAATATCCTTTCTGTGTATCAAATTAATTGTAGGCGCCACCCACATGGCCTTTTTGAATTGCAGGGGATTTTTCAAGCATCTACATACAGCCTCCATGTATAAATTTGAATGTAGGCCCTGGAAAGAAGAGCCTACATTCAAAATCTGAAATGTAGGCGCAATTTTTGAGTGCCTACATTTGAAGTTTGGAATGTAGGTGCAATACCCAAGTGCCTGCATCATGTAGGTGTAACAAAACCGCGCCTACATTTCAATTTTCTAATGTAGGTGCTATTTTCAGATGCCTACATGTCACGTGGTGGGCGCGACTTTTCAGGGAGCTCCCGAGGCGCGCCCAGTTTGGCTGGGGGCGCGAAAGGCGCCAGAGGTGCAAGAAAAAAACATGTATTTAATCAAAAAACAACTATCAGTGGTTTGGCTGGGGTCACAAAACGTGTCAGACAAGTAGGAAAACACCCTGATGAAAAAAAGTAACTAGCAATTTGGCTGAGGCGCAAGACAAATAAAATAAAATATAAGAAAATATAAATCCTATTGGAGTAGTCAAATACATATATCATCCATGCCCCATGACTTGTTATCACTCTCTCCTTGAGTGTTAGAGGTATCTTTATCAATTGAGCCTATGGTCGGATTGCGAGTGAAGTGAGTGAAATCAAAAAGGGTATCAATGAATCCCATGTGGTCATGAGTTTCATTGTCTTCCTCTTCAACCAAAGCATGAAGGGCAAAGACTCCTTGCTCAAATTCTTGTAAATTATCAATTCCTGTGAAGATCACTCCAATGTGAGTGTTGTCATTGTTGTTCTTGTTTTTGTCAACATATTTTTGATAGACTTGAGCAGTGGCGTGCTCATCCTTCACACTGAGCTCAATTTGTGAGAGCATCTTTAAAGTAGATATCTTCATGGAATGGTGATTTCAGTTTTTGTGGAACCCATCATCAAGAAGATGCTTTTAACGCCTACAGCATGGGCAACAAGCTCTTTCACTCGGATCACAAAGGTTTTGAGTTGAAAGTTTTGTGGAGTTGTTGGAAGAGCAAGCCAGAAGTTGATTGGGTGGTTAACTGTAGTGTCAAACATATCAGTCAATAGAAATATTACAAATATAAAAACATACACTTACTTTTTGTTGAAACACAAAAGATTCCAACACCACTGAAGTAGTGTAACACTTGCTCACAAAGGCTTAAGGCATCAGCCTTCTTGTAGTTCCAGGATTTTGATAATGGTATGATCATATTGATCATATCATCAATTGTGAAGGACTTTGAAACAGCGACTTGACGAAACATTGGGTTTAAGAAGAATTCAATGATGTATATTGGTTTGTTGAATAATTTGGCATGCCCGTGTAGGACTTGTAACCATTGAGCTTTGAAGGGTTAAAATCGAGGATAGCTGGAAAGATCAATTGCTAGGAGTTGCTGATAGACATTGCCAATCTCTTTCCAAATATCTCTAACTGATGTGTTTGCTTATTCTAATTGCCCAATAGCGTTCACAATTGGTCAAAGAAGCTTTACTAGGATTGAGTTTGAGGTAAAATGGTCACAATTCTCAATGGTGATGATGATATTTTTGTTGATGTTTGAAGTCGGTACCAATTTGTCTCTCAACATTGCAAGACAGCTTTGAAATCCCTTTTGGTGGCTTTCAACAGACATTGCAACTTTTGCCATTGAATACCACCTAGATTCACAGAAGGTACAAAGAACATGAGTACAGTCAAACCCGCGCAAACGCATAATTTGGGTGGAAGACTTTTGCTATGCATTTTGACGGGTTATGCATTTCTGTTGTCAAATTTGGCAGTAAAAAGCGTCAAGATTCTAGATTTTTTCTATGCATTATCAAGGGTTATGCACCTGCGCGGGTATGCATTTGCGCGGGTTTGACTGTAACACCCTCTTTCTTTTGCCATTTTGACAACTTGTGACTCCAAAAGCTTGAAGATCTGAAAAAGTTAACTAGTGCTCGATCAATTCCAACTGTTCCTTTCATATCTACATGTGCAACAACCTTCTTGGCGATGAGATTAAATACATGCAAGCAACATGCTAATGGGATAACATGATTTAACTCAGTGTTCACCATTTTCTGTCAAATTAAACATCGTCAGTTAAAAATCATAATCGATAAAAGGTTGTTTGAAACCTACATGTAATTTGATCATTGAGCTAGAAAAATTGGTGACAATGGCACCAATTTGTTCCCAGGTTACACCTTGTCCATCAAGGACATCTTTCAATGCCACCATGATGTTTTCCAAGGTGTGTCAAACATCATCAAGATCCAATACATCAATCAGCTTTTTGAAACTTGTTCCATGGAGGAGGAGGAGAGCATAGTGTGAGCAGTCAGACCATCCATTGAGTGAGATGGTGAGATTGGTTTGTTGGTTCAGCCTTGGTTTTGACCAAATATGCAGCATGAAGTTGAGGCAGAACTGTATCCATCATCATGAAATGGGAGGCAGGAGTGTATGGTGTAACCAAAATACTTTGTTGAAAAGCTTGGAAAGACGGATTTTGGAGGAATCAAAAGGGCACATGGCCAGTAATCAGAGCTTTGAGCAAATGTTCATAAGTTTCCTGGACTTTATCTGGTTTACGATGCTTGAAGAAAAGACTGAAGTTGTGCTGGATCTTGGGTTGCTTGATCAACGAGGTCTCTGGATTTTCAGACATCTCGCGGCTTTGGTCATTTGTATTGGCTGTTGAGGGTACGTCTTTTCCAGTTCAGATTAGCTCAAGTTCCTCATATGCCGATTTGTCGGAGGCCAAGACAGACTTGAAGTCTTGGGTGATATGTAGATTAAGTTTGGCATGATGTACTTGTGAATCTTGCGGTAAAAAAAACTAATAAGAGAAAGTCGGTGCTACTAGAGAAGCGCCTATGTGGCCCACAATACCTGAATGACTCCGCAACAAATAGTGGTTGCGGGGCAATAGTGGAGTGGTTTTGACACTGCTCATTTGTCCTCTATGTATAGTGGTGGCTCTGCTCCGCACATTCAAGGGGGGAAATCTCATAGCAGAGCCACTGCTCCACAATCCACCAGGGCCAGAGTTTGACCACATATAGTGGATACAATCAAGCAACCATATTTGAATGTTCAAGTTTTGGAAATCAAAAGCTTGGGTCTACTGAGATTGGAAAAGAACAAGAACCAAGAACAAGGGAGCAAGTTAGAAATGAATCAAGAATTAGAATGAGAAATTGTATCCAACTTACAATCCTTCATTCAATCTCTAACTTATCATTGATCTCATTCTGAACCTCAAGCTGAACACAATTCTCAAAACAAGAAGATCACTTAGATTCACATTTTGTCTTATGAATTAGCTCCAAATGATTTACAAGTTGAAACTAATCATCAAAACTCACTTTGTTCAACAGAAGAAGAAGCCTTTCATTTTCTCTTATTAGGTTTTTTTACCTCAAGATTCACAAGTACATCATACAATGTTTATTCTACTTTTTTACATAGTTTGCACAATTTAATCAACTTTCAATAACACCATATTTTTCTTTCACTCCCTGATTGAGGGCCGCATTACCACTATATAGTGATTCTGTACCTGAGAAGGGGAAAATTTTGACTTTTCTCTCATCACCTTCTCAACATGTATCTCCTGCTTTCCTTCCACTCCAACTTGTTGTGTCTTACATACTTCAACTTCTTTTTTCTTTGGTCTTCTTTCAACCCCCTGCCTCTTAGCTTAACACCAGCCCTCTCCGCAATTTTTTTTCAGAACAGCTTTGCACATGTGTTCTACCGGTGATCCACCGGGAAAAAAATTCCTTTATTTGAAAATCTTGAGGTTAATTTTCTCAGGATGGGGGCACAAGAAGGATAACACGCCATTGTGCGCGCCTCGCGCTTAGGCGCACAGCGTGTTGAACAAATTTTGAAAGCAAGGTGGGTGCGCCCAACAGCCTGTATGCCCGTGGGGCTTTCCATGTGTCAATTTGTTTCAGAATGCATTTCATCAAGTTTCCTTCTTGTCTTTCACTCAATTTTTACGATGCCAATCATGTAAATAACACCCTTTGGGAATTGACTTCAAGATATTTTGGTTCCAATTTTTGCTTGTATCTCAGCTTCTATGGCTTTAAGTAAAACTGAATCTTTGAAGATTCCATCTCCTACCTCATCAGCAACTGCAGTGGATTGAAGTTTAGATAAAATGTAATTCTTGATTTTTTTTTCATTCTTTCTGTTTTTATCCTGATTTTTGCACTGCAGGAGGCCGCGCCAGGGTGCACCTTTTTTTAAAGGCTGTGTCCCCATCCCAATACTTTTCAAGCTTTATGACTGCCCTATAAAGAGATGGACCACACTGTACAGCCTGTATTCACAATGGAAAAGCAACTTAGAATCCAAAGAAGCCCATTTTGTAAAGATTTTCAAACCATTTTGATGGTCATGTCACCCATGATATCTAAGATATAGCATACCAGGAGGTGTGAAAAACTTGGTCTGCAAGGAAAAGTGTTGTTTATCAGCAAGGGAAGCAGAAACAAGCAGACAAAACAGACAACTTAATCCTTGGAGTCTCTGTGCCAGGAAATCATGATGAGTCCCAAGCCCCTCTATGATGCACGCAGACATAGCCGCACAGAGGGGGCTTGTGTTAAGCTAAAGTGATTCTAACAATGTTGAAAAAATTGACCTGCCTAGTGATGGCAAGTGGTGCGACAGTAGCATGATAGTATTGTAGAAAGTCCACATCAGGTAAGGTGGAAATGTACTTGTTGTTGATATGTTGATACATTTAGTCAAGCAAACCTTGCCTTCAACTCCCACTCATCTCATTACTTTCTACAATCCTTCCTCTCACTTCTTTCCTCACCTTCTTCTCTTTCTTCTGTATTCTTCATCCTCATTTTTTGCCTTGTCAACACCAAATCAACAATATGTCAAAATCCAAACCCGCCAAACCCAACAAAACTTTAGAATCACCAAATTTTACCCATGAAAAAACTTGAATGCTCCTTACCAGGGTTTGGGTAACAAAGTCAGTCAACCAGCCTGTCAAGGCCAGAATACTGTCAGCCAGGGCATAAGTCGACTAGTCAACTTATCTCCTGGCTACGACAACATAACATTTACATCATAAGATATGGATGTAAACATTCAGCCAAGGATTCTTTCTGATTACTTTTATATTTTCTCTTAGTTTCTTTTCTCAGTCTTTTTCTTAAAAAGTTCTTTTTTCTCTCGGATTCAATATTTCTTATCATCCATTTCAAAATCTACATTTATGTTCAAAGAAAACCTATCATCAATTAATGAAATCACGTAACCAATAAGGAGATTTGAATTCATTGATGAAGGTATGAACCCCTGAACAAAATACGTATTCTCAGTTAAAGAAGTATCGAATGGCCTGAGGAACCAATTTGAACATCTATATCTAAAACCTATTCCGGGTCTAACGCGTGGGAAACGTTAGCCCGGTGGTCTGGGAACATGTGCTTGTGAACGGGGCGATTACCTAAATCATTGATGGGATGATTCCTTGGCGGTGGAAGGATCGAGGATGACAGATCAACTAAATCATTTATGTTAGTATTTTCACTATGAAGGAAATCCGGATATACGTATTCTCTTATGTAAGATTGGGATCATGTTCGTACCGGGGCTTGTTTTTGTTGGGTATAAATACTATGTTGTTTTCAGGATTAATTGGAGGGATCTTTATCTTCTTTTACACCGAATAAATCGAACCAATTGTTATCAGCTTTTTAAAGCGTTTGTTGCGACCAAATTACTACTGTTACTTTTAATATTTCTTTTAAACCTCTCTGGTCAGTAATAGCCTCGCGTTTCACTTATATTTGCGTAATTATAGTTGTGTTTGTCGTAAAGGTCGTTTAAGTCATCTATAAAAGACGTTTCATTGAGTGTACTTTTCACTCGAGAATACATGCATGTTGACAAATACTGTCAAAGCCCTCCAAGTATGATGATACCATGGATTTAGTGTAAGAAAACGAAGTTGACGGAGGCACTAAGCTCTGCAACAAAATAATCAACCTTTATAAAGGTGATGAGATGGGTTCAGCTTTAGTGTTGACTAGACACAAGCTGACAACAGATAAAACGAGTTCTAAACTCAAGAACAGACCTTTATAAAGGTGATGAGATGGGTTCAGCTTTAGTGTTGACTAGACACGAGCTGACAACAGATAAAACGAGTTCTAAACTCGAGAACAGACCTGGACAAGGACACGTGGATGATAAAGAGAGAAACTGAGAAAGATAGAAAGAGAAATAGTAAAAGAGAAAAATAACCATAAGGGTATAAGGTAATGAATCTGGTTCAGCAATGTTCACACTACAAAATAAAAGACAATACTATCTCACCTTCAGAATCTTTTTCCACGATGGGGGAAAAAAATTCGATGAAGGGAGAGGGAGGTTTAAAAGAGAAAAACACAGAAAGGCACGGTCACACATTCAGAACAGGTCAAACATTTACAATAACAAACTAGTCCCTTTCCTATCCCAATGCGGTAAGAACATTCTAATACTCTTCCTAAATCCTATCATGATATCAGCCTCAGTCTAATTGATTTGTATCCACCAATGCCCAATTGGTCCAGAAGTTGAGAAGAAGTGTTACATAACTCCTTAATGGTTTTGACACACTTAACTCAAGAATTTATTCTCCAACATTTAGCCATTGCTCTGCGAATTTGTTGTGATTGCCCCCTACATACAACCTCCTGCAAAGACTAAACACGCAAAAGGTGGCTTCAGCACACCTTCTGAGGGGGTATTTTCACAAACAGGTCTGGGTTTTATGCAGAAATTCCCTGCAAGGAACTCAGATCACAGGGAGTTTGTACAAATCAAGTCATACACCACCCAACAGTTTTTATAGCCTCTTTTCAAAATAATAAAAAATTGGTGGTGTTTGTGGCCTTTCAAATGGGGGATCCATGGGACCCAACTAGGTGTCCAAAATGACTGAGTTGAACCTGCCATTGTTTTGGATTGCACCTTTGCCAAACTCTAATAGCTTGATATGTACTTCAAAAACTTGCTGGGAAGAAGGCAGAATGAGGACATAAGAGTGAGGCCTTGAATACAGTGACCACTGAATGCAACAACACATGGGAGTGCGGCCTTGAGAAAGCAAAGCTCAAGAACCATTCTCACATGGTAAGCACTATATCTATTGATCCAATCTTATTTCTTTTTGATTCCATCTTCTTTCCTTCCATCTGTATCTTCTATCTTTTTGTTTGCATGCTGACCATGTGTTCTCATAATGCTAACTAGATGAAGAATTGGTTTGTTCACAAATTGAAGAAGGCTTCAGCACTGCCAGCAAAGATACCTTGGATTGTAAAATCTGAGGTATCCTTGGGTATACATTCCCTTGGACCGCGATGTCCAAGGAATGAATCCAAGGCTTTCTTTGGCCTCAAAGATTGCCTTGGATCATATACTTGGACATTGTGTCCAAGGCTACCACCATCCAAGGATAGCTTGGATTTTCCAATCCAAGGCATCTTTGTTGGCAGTGCAAGTGGTGGTTTGAATGAGGAAACTCAGATGGTCATTGCAGAGCCAGAATTCTGGGTCCTTATTGTGAGGTCAGGTCAAACAATTATATTCATCATAAGCTCTTGCTGACACAAGATATGTCTTTGTGTTTATAGAAGCACACAGGTGCTTTGGTTCATAAGAACAAATCCTTTCCAATCTATTCAATGATGAACAAGTTGTGCAGTGACCCAAACACCACAGCTGACAGAATCACTGATACTCAGACCCAACTCACAACCACTCAGCTGGCAACTCAAAAGACTTGATTCAAGATTCTGTTTATGATTAAGAAGCCTTCATTCCATTCAAAAACCAAAGTGGGCCTCAGGGTATGTTTTCTCTTTAGAATGTAGTGTGATGCTAACACCTCATGGCCTGTTCACCTGTTCATATCTAGCTTGAGAAGAAACTGTTTTGCCTCTTGGATTAGATAAACTCAACCCAATGTATCAGGTCAACCAGGCACAAACTAACAAGGCAGATTAAGTATCTGACAATGATATAAGTCTAGCTTCAACTCCAGTGACTCCCAAAGCTTTTGCTGCAAGCAAGGATCCTCTTGCCCGTTTTGGCAATGCAAACAACTCCAAGCTCCTTTTTTGGAAAAAACATAGCTGTTGAAAAATCATAATGTTACCTTACTGCATGACCACTGTGGAGCACATACATCAGAGAGTTAGTATTTGTACAAATGATGTGCAAAGAAAGAATTCACAAGAAAACATGTAAGGTTGAGCACCTGAAGGACTTCCTTCCTTCTGCTCTGCAAGCCTTTGGGACCCAACAACCACCAGTACCAACCCACAATATATTTTCAGGGGAAGATTGAAGCTGCCCAATCACCCTAAGGTCAATTCAGAGAACACAGGACTGAGTGCTAAGGAAATGATTGACTGGTCAAAGCCCTGGGCTGGGACCAAAGAAAATAGTTTGGCTTTTTTCCAATCCCTCATTTCTAGAGGTGCTGGCACCTTGGAATGTGGCATTTGATTACTACAGGTCTGCGCTGGTAGAACTGAACCTAACTGCAAAATCCTAAGGTGACTGAAGTGTGATTTCACGGATGGTAGAGGCAGATGTTTCTAAGATTGAGGCAACATCCATTAGAACTATTTCAGGACTAACTCACAAAAAGGAATCAAAGGAAAAGAAAACCCAACAGCAGCAAAAGATGAAACTGTTCTATATATATTTCGTAAAAGACATCATGTCAAAATAACCCCAAATAACAGCAGACAGATAATGACGAGAGGAAAAGAGGGGATTGGAGGGAAAGCGTGGAAAAAGGCAGAAAGTCCATCAAAGACATTGGATCAGGAGAACTCCGGACGGTAGCGTAACATAAGTGTGGAAATGACAAAAGCAGATACAAGAAACAAAAAAGTAGAGGTCCCGAAGTGAAAAGACTAGTCTGCGCCTACTTTGAACTACCTGGCTTTGGAAAACAAAAAAGGACAACATTCAGATGACAATCATATTCACAAAGATGCTTTGGATGCAACCATGCAGATGCATAGAACTGAATGAGAAAAGAGGTTGGACAGCACGTAGCACGGATTGAGGGTTAGGGGTTACAAAAAAGAATATATAAAATAACTCAAAAAAATGGAAAAAACGCAAGTTCAAGGTGAAACAAAGTTGATTTTGTCAAGGTTTTGCAGATAATACTCTATCTCTTCCTCGCGAAAGTTGTCAGGCTCCATGCCTATTGACCCGTCTTTTGTCATGACGAGTGACTGTCGATTGTTGTACTTTTCCCAACGCGGCAATCCCTCGTAATTAGGGTCAAGATTATAGGCAAACGATATCCAACGTGCTTGATAGTCGTCAGTCCGCTTCCCGGGAATTATACCGATGACAGCTGGAAGATCGGATGCATGGAAGGCACCTTTCCAAAGCCGGTACAGGTAAGTGAATGAGTTGCCATTGCCATTCAAGGATAGAGTAGCGGGCATACCTATTATAGGAAAATTCTCTTCTGCTCGGTCCAAGAGACTCCAACTGGGCATCACATTAGCTGTTGTTCTAAGGAACAATCGCCTCAAACCCTGATTAAAGAGCCTTAGGTTAATATTCATCATACGCAAAATACATATCAACATAACGCTTCTTACTTGGAATGCCAAGTCACCCAGAATTGCGGAATATTGCTTGTAAACAGGCGTCACCGCATTCTTGTCACCGGTGCCGAAAGGCGATCCGAGTTTTGGGTCAGAGGGCCAAAGTTGTAAAATCTTTTCGATCATCTCCGGGCTTGCCTTGGGAACCTTTTGCTGTAAAGCTGATTGTTGAAAGCAAGTTAATTTTCCACTCCTATGTAACTCACAAAGTATGAGAACTACCTTACTTTCTCGGAGCTGGTCTTCGGTCTTAATCGAACTCGATGATATTGTAAGAACTGTCCCTTCATCTTTCATGTTAGTACTAATCAGCGGGATTTTGGCGACTGAATATATCGGGCATACGACGAGTCAGGAAATTTGAAATCAGTCACACATCTCAATATAACGCCGGGAAAAGAGACCTACATCTACCAGCGGCCAAGGCAAGCTGCATGGACTCCGTAATGAATTCCCCATCAACAGATGGGCCGAAGGTAAATGGGAAAGCCCCAAAGGAAAAGGTTCCAGGAAGGTCATTGATCGCATCCCTACGAAAACGGTCAATTCTACAACAAAAATCCGTCGCAGAAAGACTTGAAAAGAGCTTACTGCAATTTTTTCAAATCCGCATGGCGGAGACAATCCAGTCTATCCTTGGAGTCTTTACAACCTACTTTATCTACCAGAAAATCGAATCCTTTCTGCCCTGCTCCTTCAGAGAGCTCTGCAATTGGAAGTGTTCAGCTTAGAAATTCTGAAAATGATCGTCAAGAATCTGAGCACTCACTGCCAGCTGGTAAGGCTGTGCCACTTTGGCAGATAGCAGCTCGGAATAGGCCATTGAGGTTTCCATTGTACGCCAAGAGGTGATGCGAGATAGATATCGCGCCAGCTAAAAATTGTATGTTCCATAAGATGGAAAGATTGTTAATCAGTCCTTCCTTTGAATCCAGAGATCGAGACCTACATGATTCTCCGTAGATCATCACTTTTTCCGGATCGCCTCCAAACTTTGATATATGTTTCTAGAAATATCACATTCATTTTAGGAGATTCTGATGTAATATTCTCACACAGAGCTGAGTGATTCATATCAATCATCTTGAAAAACCACACTCAACCTGAATCCATTCCATGCTCAATCTTTGATCCTTCAGTCCCAGATTGCCAACACCAGCCTCACCAACTTCGCGTCCACCCAAAAAGCCAAAAGCCTACCAATACAAATGTATTTAGTCTTGTGGTTCGATACAGGCAAACAGTCGGTGTTGCTCTACCAAAAAACTCACATTCATCCGATGGTTTGCCGAAACCCAGATCACTGGAAGACCCATGTCGATACTCTTCTTCACCATCGGGACTGGTGAAAGCTGCCAGCTCGCACCGTAGTTGAACCCACCAGGATCTACCTTGTAAGTTAGTTTTGCTTCATGCGGATCATAAATTCCAGGTCAAATTACACACATATGAAGTACATCACCGGAAGTTTCGAATTTTCGTTTAAGCCGGCTGGACGAGCGATCTGGAAACAGGATCACATCCATGTACAGCTTCGTCAGCCAGCGCAACGGTGAGCGCAACCCAGGGTCAGGCAAGGTTTGTGAGCACATAGCAGGAAAGAATACTCACATCCAATGTCAAACAGTCTTCCTGTCCGGACCCAAACGGCTTAAAGAACTCCAGCGGATTCAAATTCAAATTATTGAACCAGTCTTTGTACTTTGATACTGTATCACCCCCCAAGCTCTGTTGAGGACACACCGGTGCATGCTTCTATTATGTATTGCGAAGATAGGAACGCGTTGGAGGTAGGAGAGGTCATCAGCGCTGCACAGGTCGTCACGCTGCAGAAGCTCGTCCAGTGCTTACCCTGGCGTCATGCTCCCCATAATTTCGTAAAGGCGGAATGGGATTCGTAAATCGTCGGTCCCCAACTGGCGGCTCAGCCTAACTAAAGACTTTAGCGCATGCGTAGAGGGAAATGGTAAGAAATCTACTTACGTATGGAATTCCAAAAAATCGTTCGATGTCATGATGCAGATGCGATCTCCTTCCTCGAAAGGAACCATAGTCCAGAACAACCACGGGTTCTGAAATAGGTGTGCAGTTTACACTGTCTGAACCCAACTTGTTTCATCTACCTGATCGAACTGAAGCCGTACTGACCTGTTGGAGACTTACTACAGTACCAACATGCCATCAACGCACCGCCCATCACGAGAACAGTCGCAATCTTCTTCCCCATAGTTTAATTGATCGTAGGCCAAAGGTTCAAGTTCGAATTGTTGGAAAACAAGAGAGTAGAAAGATGAAGCTTATTATTAACACCTTGCGACGACCACCTCCTCTTATATAAATCCTATCTCGTCCGAACAGCGCCTTGAGTAAGCTGGGTTATCATGTGAGTATGGTACACTAAACTCAACAAAGTCCCACGCTGCGTCTCGCACGCTTCGAGCGCAGCGAGGGACTTATGACAACGAGGCAGATTTTGCTTGTGGGGATCCAGTTTTGCAAGAGAAATTGGCCACCTTACGAATCTTTTTCACATATTTGTGAAAATCCTTGAACCAATGAAGACCTTTGCTTGAGGCCCTTTGAATTATCAATGAAAAAACCTGAGCAATCCGGAGGAATTTGAATTCCTCCTCTACTG